>NW_006408976.1:746721-756675 GCF_000296735.1 Chrysochloris asiatica
GGTGATTTCAATAACCTCATATGCATGCGAAAGCTGGACAGTGAATAAGGAAGACCGTAGAACTGATGCATTTGAGTTATGGTGTTGGAGTAGAATATTGAAAGTACCATGGGCTGCCAAAAGAACCAATAGATCACTTTTGGAAGACGTGCAGCCAGAGTGCTCCTTGGAGGCCAAGATAGCCACACTTCATCTCTCATGCTTCAGTCATATTGTCAGGAGGGACCAGTCACTGAAGAAGGATATCATGTTTGGTAAGGTGCGGGGGTGGTCAGAGAAAAAGAGGAAGACCCCCAGTGAGATGGAATGGCCTGGTGGCGGCATCGATGGACTCAAGTGTGGCAACAATAGTGAGGTTTCAAGCATGGCAACAATAGTGTTTCGGGCTGCTGTGCATAGGGTCACTATGAGTCGGTGCCGACTCGATGTTACCTAACAACAATCACCTGAGCTGTCATGTGTCTATCCCTTACCCTGTGAATTATTGTCCCCTCCTTTCTACCCCTGATAACCATCAAATAATTTTTGTCTTAGTAAGGAAATCTTTTTTTAAGCTTTTGCAATATCATCTTATGGAAGATTTGTCCTTTTGTGACTGAGTAATTTCACTCAGCATAAATGTTCTCAAGGTTCATCCCTGTTATTAGGTGTACTGCAACTTCATAGTTGTTCTTTCAAGCTAGCAAAGTATTCCATTGTGCATATGTACCAAAGTTTGTTTATCCATTCTTCCAATGATGGGCACTTAGGCTGTCTCCATCTTTTTGCTATTGTGAATAGTGATGTGATGAACATTGGTGTGCATATACTGGTGTGCATACTCATGTTCTGACAGGTATTTCTTGTGGATTTATACCAAGTAGAGGGAAGGTTGGCTCATATGGTATTTCTATTTCCAACTTTCTGAGGAAATGCCATACTGTTTTTCAGAGAGGTTGAATCATTTTACAGTCCCGCCAGCAATGTAGGTGGGTCCCAGTCTCCACATCCTAGCCAAGATTTATTGTTTTCTGTTTTTTTGAACTTCACTGTTAATGATGGTGTGAGATGACATCTCATTGTTGCTTTGATTTGCAATCTCTCTAAAGACTAACAGAGTCCGGGTGTGGCGCTGTGGGTTAATGTTCCAGACTTCAAAGCCATTTGAAATGTAAGGTCAGCAGTTCAAGCTCACCGGCTGCTCCTCAGAAACCCTATAAAGGGTCGCTATGGTTCAGAACTGACTCCATGGCACTTCACAACAACAGCAACAATGACTAATGATCATGAACATTTCTTCACATATTTTTTGGCTACATGCATGTCTTCCTTGGTAAAGTGTCTGTTCATGTCATGTGCCCATTTTTTAATTGTTTTTTTTTTTTGTCTTTTTCTTGTAGAGGTGTTGTAGTTTTCTATAAATTTTAGAGATAGTCCCTTGTCTGATGCATCATTGAAAAATACTTTTTCTCAGTCCATGGGATCCCTATTCACTCTTTTGGTGAAATCTTTTGATTCATATAAGTTTCTAATTTTTAGTACATCCCTGTTATATATTTTGCTTTCTGTTGTTTGTTTATTTGCAATGTTTAATAGTATATTTATGCCATGTACTAGAGCCCCTAAGTTTGTCCCTATTTTTTCATTGATGATCATTATAGTTCTAGGAGTGATGAGAAATTTAAAAGAATGTTAATTAGGTGCCTTTAATGGATTGAAAGAATTATTGAGAAAAAGGCAGGTTGAATCAAGGAAAACACAAACAAAACTTTAGAATGATTCAGGAAAACTCTACAAGAACAAGTTGAAAGGGCAACAAAGTATAATTGAATCGATGGAAGGCCAAATTAGTGACAAATCTCTTTATCAGGTCATGGAACAATCAGAAAAAAAGAACAAAAAAGAAACCTAAAGAAAGTTTAAGATATATGTGGGACACTATCAAGAGGAATTATTTATGTGTGATTAGAATTTCATAACAGAAAAAGACAAAACAAACAAACAAACAAAAAACACAGAGAAAGTTATCTAAGAGGTTTGGATGAAAACTTTCCTAACTTGAAAAATGAGAAGATATGCATCCAAGAGACTGAATGAACCCCAAACAAGATAGGCCCCAAAAGAATATCACCAACTTCCATGTAAACTACCACACAATTCACAATAAAACATTAAAAAAAAGAATACCACCAAGACATATTACAATTAAACTTTCCAAAACCAAAAGACAAGGAAAGAATTCTTGAAGTAGATCAGGAAAAATTAAAAGTTACATACAAAGGAGAACTAAAAAGACTAAGCTCTAAATTCTTAGCAGAAACTATGCAGACAAGAAGACAGTGGGATGATATATATAAAACTCTAGGAGAACAAAATTGACAACCAAGAATCATGTACCCAGCAAAATTATCCATCAAATATGATAAGGAAATAAGGGCTTGTCCAGATTAATAGAAATTAAAAGAATTTATAAAAGCCAAATAATCTTACAAAAAAATATACTAAAGGGAGTTCTTTGAAGAGAAAAACCAACAGCAAACAACAACCTGAGCTTAACATAAATGAAAATATCTCCCAGAACCTGAGGCAACCATAGAAGTATCCAATGTAAAGCAAACATACATTCCTGAAAATAAGGAACTAGATATATCAGCTTGCAACAATATAAAGTCAAAAGGGGGAAGAGTCCTGGTGTGGCACTGTGGGATAAAGCACTGCACACAAGGTCAGTTTGAATCACAAACTCGGCAGTTCAGACTCAACAGCTGCTCCTGGGAAACTTTATACAGGGTTGCTATGAGTTGGAACTGACTTGACGGCACTTAACACCAACAGTGTAGTGATGGAAACTTCCGAATGAAGAGGAATTCAAGTAAATTTCAAGTAAATAAATAAATCCAAGTGTAATCCTAAAATTTAGACTAAGCATTATCCTTAACCTAGCCCTAGCTCAGCCACTACGCCTAACCCTAACACCAACTATACTCCTACCCATAACCATAACCCAAACACACCACAAAAGCCCTAGGCCTAGACTAGACCAACTTTCCTATGCATATGAGGTTGTTGAAAATACCATGGCATGGGTCAGGCACACCTTAGTCCTCAAGCTGACATCTCCGCTCTAGTTATTGAAATGCAAATAAAAGAAAATTTAATTTTAAAAAGGATCTTCTATTTTGAATATTGGAAAGGATGTAAAGAGACTAAGAAGGCATTGGTGATGAGGTAGGAAGAAATGTTTGTTGACAAGATAGAAACATGGCAGAGACAGGAAGGACAAACATTTTGAATCTGTCATTTTACCTCTGGTTAGCTGAACAGGGACACGTGGAAGATGTGTTCACAGGCTTTTTGTCATGTCACTGCCTATAATTAAAATTGTATCATGGTTCATGAACAATTTAAAATCATGGCATCTGCCATCTTCTCTTTCCATCAGATTATTCCTTATAGATGTATCACAGTAACTGGTTGTTTTGAATTCCTGTGTTTTTACAAAAATGTGTTTTTACAACATTTTACAGTTAAAAATGAAGTTAACATGTTTTTGGTCAATATTTTATGAGTACAAAAGTAGTGATGGTGGCAATATAAATTAACATATGCATGTTATAATTTTCTGTATATGTTAGAATATTGGTGACCACTGGCTTATGATTAAATTTTTTAGAATGATTATTAGGATAGATGATAGCTGGCTAGCTAGCTACATAGATAGATAGATAGATCTGAACCTCCCAGTAATGTGTATTTGAAGTCAGACAGCAACAACTTAGGAAGGTCAGTAGGCTCCGTAGCAGGAGGAATACATATACCATTCTTTATGGTTCTCAAAGCCCCCTCCCAGCCAGTATCGTCTATAGTCCTCACAAAACACAAGGAATGTGACTTCATTATCCAGTGCAATTCTAACAAACAGAAATGTATACTCTCACAGTTTAGGAGACTAGAAGACTGACTTCAGAGCACTGGCTTTGGGGAAAGGTCCTTGTCTCCTTTCAGCATCTGCAGGCCCAGCATTCCTTGGAGATTCCTGTGTGTCTTGGATCAATCTTCTCCTAGATCTAGGAACTCACAGTGCAGGGACCACAGGTCCCAAGAGCACACTCCACTCCTGGCTCTTTTTTCTTTGTGATAGTTGTTGTTAAGTGCCGTTGAGTTGTTTCTGACTCCTAGCAATCCCATATAGGGTTTCTGAGGCTTTAATGATCTTTTCAGGAGCAGAAAGCCTCATCCCATGAAGTAGCTGGCAGGTCAAACTACAGATGTTGTGGTTTGCAGTCCAGTGCTTATGGTGTGGAACAAACCATTCTCCTTGGTGATAGTGGGTCCCTCTTTCTCTCCTCATTTCTCTCTCCTTTTATTTTTGTAAGATAAGAGATGTTGTTGGCCACACCTACATAGAAACTTACTTTCAACTGACTGCTCATGTTGTTGTTGTTGTGGTCAGGTGCCATCAAGTCAGAACTGACTCATAGGGACCCCATGTACAGCAGAATGAAACAATGTCCAATCCTGGGCCAACCTCACTACTGCTGCCACACTTGAGTCCATCAATGCTGCCACCTGGCCAATCCATCTCATTGGGGGTCTTCCTCTTGTTCTCCGACACTCCATCTTACCAAGTATGATATCCTTCTCCAGTGACTGTTCCCTCCTGACAATATGTCCAAAGTATGAGAGACGAAGTTTAGCCATCTTGGCATCCAAGGAGCACTGTGGCTGCACTTCTTCCGAAACAGATCTATTGGTTCTTTTGGCAGCCCATGGCACTTTTAGTATTCTCCTGCAACACCACAATTCAAAGGCATCAATTCTTCTATGATCTTTCTTATTAACTGTCCAGCTTTCGCATCCATATTAGGTTATTGAAAATACCATAGTTTGGGTCAGGCACACCTTAGTCAAGCTGACATCTTTGCTCTTCAGTCTGCTCATAGCAGAGTTCAATATGGAGGAATTATATTACATTAGATTCTATCATTGGGGATTTTTACATCTTAATTGCCAGCCAAACCACAGTCTTGGCCCAGTTGGATTGACACAAAATCTTAATTATCATAGCCTGTTTTATTAACCTTATTTTATAGGTAAATCTTAGGGAAATAATAGATGAGTACACAATTTTTAAATTAATACAAATTTTTGACATTAAGAAAGCAATACCTTTCACAATAGCCACCCAAAGGAGGAAACATCTAGGAATAAATGTAACCAGAGAAATAAAGAACCTATATAAAGAAAACTACAAAACACTACTACAAGAAACCAAAAGAGACTTACATAATGGAAGAGTATACCATGCTCATGGATAGGAAGACAAATTTGTGAAAATGTCAATACTGCCCAAAGCAATTTACACAGATAATGCAACCCCAATCCAGATTTCAATAACATTCTTCAAGAGATGGAAAAAACAATTACAAACTTTATATGGAAAGGAAAGAGACCCAGGATAAGCAAAGCACTGCTTAAGAAGAAGAACAGGGTGGGAAGCCTCTCACTGCCTGATTTCAAATTTTACTACATGACTACAGTGGTCAAAAGAGCCTGGTACTGACACAATGAAAGATGCATTGATCAATGGAACAGAATCGAGAATCCAGAAATTAACCCATCTACATACAGCCAATGGCAGCATCTTGGAAAATTATTGTACAAAACAACCACCAGGATATTGATATTGGTGTAGTCAATATACTAAGCAGTTCCATTGCCATAAGGGGCCATCCCTCATGTTGCTCTTGTATAATTGTATTGGCTTCCCCATCTCTGCTCCTATCTTAACCACTGGCAACCACTAATATGTTCTCTACTTCTATAATTTCATCATTTAAGAATGACATAGGAGCTCTGGTAGCGTAGTGGTTACGAAAAGGGCTGCGAACCTTAAGGCAAGCAGTTCGAAACTACCAGCCTCTCCATGGGAGAAAGATGAGGTGTTCTGCTCCCATAAAGATTTACAGCCTCGGAAACCCTGTACAGGGTCGCTATGGGTCGGAACTGACTCAACGGCACTTAACAACAAGAATGACATGTGCATAGAGCAGAGAAATTTATGATGAACAATTCCATCTTACTCAGTGCCAGTTATGCAAACCAATCCAGGGAGACTAAGATCACCCACCTCTGACACCAAATTGTGAGGTAACATATCCCACTCCACACACCAACTGCATTATTTGGAAATCTTGGTTTCCCTTCCCTGTTCAGTTCAGACCCCAGCTGCCCATGCAGCATTTCTATCTTATTGTTAGCCATCCAAGGCTGTTGATGGATACCAGCTGAAAGCACATGGTTCTTTGTACTTCACACCAGCCAGTACCACTACATGCTTTGGTGTTATTGTTGTTAGCTGCTGTCAGAGTGAGTTCCAACACATTGCAACCTTATACACAACGGAACGAAACACTGCTTGGCACATGACAGCCTCACAATTGTTATGTTTGACATTGTTGCTGTTACTGTGTCAATTCATATGATTGAGGATCTTCCTCTCTTTCTTTGCCAAGCATTATGTACTTCCCCAGGGACTAGCCTTTTTTGACATGTCCAAAGAACATGAGAGACTTCTGTCAAGATGGTGGACTAGGCAGACGCACTACATGGACTCTCTACAACAGAAATATAAGAAGCAAAATAAAATAGACACACGAAAATTCTTATACTCTGAACTTCAAAATAAAGGTTAGTGAGGTGGATGGAGTGTTTTCTGAGAGGAGAGGCCAAGAAGAGATGTTGAGAGAGGGAGACTGACTGGTGAACAGCTGTCCAGACTCGACTCCACCATTTTGTGAGCAGCTTTGGCAGTGGAGGGAGGCCTGGCAGAGCAGATTGGCACAAGTGATGGAAAAAGGTTCAATTTTTCTTTTCCCCCACACTCCGCTAGTGACCAGAGGTGTGGCCTCTCCCACTCTCACCCACCACAATCATAGACCCTGGTTTCTGGGAGTTTGGAGCCCTGTGGTTGGGAGCCACGCCAGCATGAGGTGGGGGCCGGCTGTACTGCTTTGGTGTGCTACTTAGTGCCTGGATTCAGGAGGGCTTGGCTCCAGAACTATAAAACCCTCAAAGCCACCAGACCAACAGCCCAGTCACCCTGCCTCCAGCTTCGCTGTCATCCTAACAGGCACTGAAACCAGTTCCATCAAAGGTCCCCAAGAACTACATCTGGTTTGAGAACCCTAAACATAGATAACACTGAGGCCAATAGAAATTCCATCCAGGGCCAGGACCTCTGCTCTTGCATCACTTCCAAAACCACCTCATGAGCTCCTTCAATTGCAGGAGCCCTCCTACCCCCTACCCAGAGTTTTCTTTTTAGTGGGTCCAACAACTGCACTGTTTGTTTTTACAAATGCAACAACCCTACAATGCTTTGGAGGCAACCATTTTACCTCACACGAAGAAACAAGAGAGAATGGCTCAAATGACCAAGATGCAGAGCCAGAAGACATTTCTGAAAAAGAACAGGTAGTAGTAGAGCTAACTGAAAAAGAATTCAATTATCATTGGGTACCTCCAAGAATCTGTAGAAAGATAGAGGAAAGCAAGGAGAATACAATAACAATTTTATAAAAACTCAGGAAAACATTACAAGAACAAACTGACAAAACAAATGCAAAATTTGAAATAATAATAAAACCTGCGTGCTAAAATTGCCTGTTGTCTCAGCGACATTGTAGTTCTCTCTTTTCTTTTTTGTTTAAACCAGAACTTCTCAAAGTGTGATCCTTAGATCCCTGGGGTCTCCAAGAGTTCCTTTCAGGAAATCCATGAGGTCAAAACTATTTTAATGATAATACTAAACATGTTTGTCTTTTCCACTCTGCTTATGTTTTGTACTGATGGTGCAAAAGCAAAAGCAGGTAAAACTGCTGGTTTTTTAGGATTAATCAAGACAGTGGCACCAGACTATTCTAGTAGTCAATGTTTTTGTTTTTGTTTTTAAATCAGCCCACACTTGCACTAAAATGAACAAGCAAAAACCAGTTTCACTTATGAATGCCTCTGATAAAAGTTTTACTTTTATTAAAGCTCAATCCTTGAATACATTTTAATATTCTATGAGATTAAATAGGACATATATTTAAAGTGGAGGCAATGGTACTTCAATGGGAAAATTCTTGCTTTCCTTATGAGGGACTTGAGTTCAGTTCCCAGGCAAGGCACCTCATGCACAGCCACCATGTCTATAAGTGGAAGCTTATAATTCACTATAAAGCGGAACAGGTTTGCGCATAGCCTCCAGACTAAGTGGAACTAGGAAGAAAGGCGTGGAGAACTCCTTCTGAAAATCAGCCAATAAAAGCCCTATGTGGGTGAGAGTGGTGCCACAACTTGAGGAATGTAACCAGTGTCACTGAATTGTGTATGTAGAAACTGGTGAATTGGTGTGTGAAGTTCTGTGTATATTCTCAACAACAACAGCAATAAAATATTTTTTAAAAAGAAAACTCTACGGATTGCAACAGTACAAGCCAAAACTGATCAAGGAAACAGCTTGCAGGACTGGAACAATGTTTACTTCTGTTGCGCATGGGGTCAGCATGAGTCAGGGCCAACTCAGCAGCAGCTAGCAGCAATAGCAATATGTTTAAAGTACTTCTGCTAATGACTAACGTGTGATTGTTGTGTCGAGGAAAAACACTTGCTCAATTGTTAGTTTGCAAGCTGAACCAACCTCTTTTCTCATAAAACATTCTTCTTACTAGAAAGAATAAAAAATGGTTGCTCCGAATTGAGTTGCTCAAATACTTGGCAGGCATTTTCTCACAAGATGAATGAAGTGAGCCTTTCATTTTTAGGAAAACAGCTGACAGTATTTGGCACCTACACTAAAATTTAAGCTTTCAAGAAAAAAATTAAATTTTTAGAAGATTTTTATCCTCCATCTGGAGTTTGACAACTTTCCACTGCTGTTCTGATGAAATCAGTGATGATGCTAACAAATGCCATTTTAAAATATATGATGGTATGTGTCAACACTGAGAAGATCTGCATGGCTCGGTGAAGTAATATGTTGCAAATGTCTAATAGATGATGTTGCAAAATCATGCATGGATCAAATACCCATTCAATTGCAAGAGATGTCTATGGAATTCATGTAACAGAATACAAAAGATACACTGATATAGTTTCAAATTCTACATTGCAGATAACATTTAAGAAACTATCACTTGACAAATTTGGGTATAGTGTTAAAGTAGAATATCCAGAATTATCTGAAAAGACTAATAAACACACAACATGGTACAGAAGTGCACACGAACATCCTGTTGTCATCTATTAAGCCAGACATTAAAGATAAATTTTCCGAAAATGTAAAACAATGCCATTATTTTAAGTGAATTTTTTAGTCTTGCAAAACTGCACTTGAAAAAAAAAGTTGTGTTTGCATGTAATAGATTTACCATTTAAAAATAAATATATCTTTTTAATTTTTCCTTCTTAATTGCTAATAGGGCAAACACAATTAGATATAACCAATATAAACAAAAGCTCTTAGGGAGGGCATGGTCTTCACTAATTTTTAAGAATACAAGGAACTCATGAGACCAAAAAATTTTTAAACCACTGATCTACATTTACACAAATCTCTGTGTGCAACAGGAGACAAGGTAATGTAATCTGAATCTCACAGAACAAAATCACATGAATTCCATTATGATAAAACTCTCTCAGGCTGAAGTTGTCAAAGAAATAAACAGGTATGATGCTGCATGTTAATGCACTGGACTACAAGGTCAATTTGAACCTCAAGGTCAGCAGTTCAAGCTCATCAGTTGCTCCTCGGAAACCCTATACAGAAAGCAACTATAATGCATTTAACAACATCAGGTTCCTTTAGGAGTCCCTGGATGGTGCACTGATTAACATACTCAGTTGGTGACCAAAAAAGAAGATTGGAGGTTGTCTTAGTCTGGGTTCTCTAGAGAAACAAAACCAGTGAACACTTATTATATATATAAT
>NW_006408976.1:756775-759084 GCF_000296735.1 Chrysochloris asiatica
CCAGCAGGGTCACCCATGGTGGACAGGTTTCAGATGAGCTTCCAGATGAAGACAGACTAGGAAGAAGGAGTGACGAACTACTTCCAAATATTTAGTCACTGAAAACTAAACACTGTCAGATATAGTGCCATAAAATGAGACCCTCAGGTTGGAAGGCACTCAAAATGCGACTGGAAAAGAGCTGCCTCTTCAAAGCAGAGCTGACCGTGATGATGTGAATGGTGTAAAGCCTGTGGGACCTTCATTTGCAGATGGGGAACAACTCAAAATGAAGATAAACACCTGTAAACATCCATTGAAAATAAGAACATGGACTGTACGAAGTATGAACCTGGGAAAATTAGAAATTGTCAAAAATGAAATGGTATGCATAGACATCAACATCTTAGGCATTAGTGAGCTGAAATGGACTGGTATTGGCCATTTTGAATCTGACAACCACATAGTTT
Source organism: Chrysochloris asiatica (assembly GCF_000296735.1). Lineage (NCBI taxonomy): Eukaryota > Metazoa > Chordata > Mammalia > Afrosoricida > Chrysochloridae > Chrysochloris > Chrysochloris asiatica. The sequence continues at coordinate 757,225 of NW_006408976.1, forward strand.
ACTACACTGGAAATGACAAATTGAGGAGGAATGGTGTTGCATTCATTGTCAAAAAGAACATATCCAGATCAGTAATGAAGTACAACGCTGTCTGTGATAGGATAATATCCATGTGCCTACAAGGAAGCCCAGTTAATACCACTACTATTCAAGTTAATGTACCAACCACTAAAGCCAGTGAGGATTAAATAGAAGAATTCTACCAACTTTTTCAATCTGAAATTGATCAAACATGAAATCAAGATGTATTGATCATTACTGGTGATTGGAATGCAAAGATTGGGAGCAAAGAGGAAGGATCAGTAGATGGAAAATATGGCCTTGGTTGCTGGTGACAGCATCCACAAGTACTGAGAAGCTGTGGCCTCATGACAAGATGGACGAAAATCCAACCCCGGGCCCTCAACAGGATTGCAAGTCATGGAACCTGAGGGCCAAGGACGTGACCTCCTGAAGTCCTGGGTTCATTGGCTTTTACAAATTCACTGGTTGGCTACCTTTGTACAATTTTCTTAAGTTCTCATATTGTACATTCTGTACTTGCCCTTTATGCTCTTAACTCCGGTAATTGTAGCTTCTGTGAAAAATGGTTTCTTTTTATATCAATGTACGTAATGCCTCTTTTAATGGCACTACTTTGAATGTCACTGCCTTAAAGGTATTAGAAGTACATGAGGTCTTGGGAACAGATCTCTCTGAGGAACAGGCGGTGGCCACCTGGGAGGAATGTCAGAACTGCTCATTATCTAACTATTTAGTTATGTTTGATATTAACTTAAAGCATGAACTTTTGATGTCCATGAACAACAATGGGACAGAAATCCCTTCTAGAACTCAGGCAGTAAAGCTTCCTCAAATGACTCAGGAAAAGCAAGGACAAGTATAATGAGATTATGAGAAAAGGTTTTGGAGAAAACTGCCCAGAATTTGCAATTGGAATGGAATGATAAATTCTGGGAATATTTGATTAAAGGACAATAGTGGCAGCCCCCTCAAGCTGCCCCCGGGTATAATCAGTTTAATACAGATGCTCTTCTTCCTCCTGAGGGTATAGTAAACATTGTAGCATTTGGATATGGAACCTGGAACGAGGAAAAGGACGGTGGAGGCGAAACCTCACCTTCATTAGAAAGGTTAAAACCTGTTTCTCACCTTCCCTGGAGCTACAGAAGTAAGGAAGAAAGGATTATTAGTCAATAGATAATCTGTAATAGCTTACTTGACCTTTTCATATGGAAAAAAGGATTTTAGATTATCATGAGAAGTATGATGCCCTTGATAAGCTATTTTAAGAATCAGCCTGCCCTGTCAAAAAAGAACAACCACATTTTTTTTCATTTTTCTCTTTTGTGTCAAGTTCTCCTTGATAAGAATAAAAGACTGGGGTAGAATTAGTTCTGTGTGCATTCTTGGCAGCAGGACTATCTGCCTGTCAGCTTGCATCCACTCTGGTCTCTGAGTGTTTCTTTCTCTTTTGCCTCTCCAGACATCCCACCTTCATGTACTTACTCCCTTGTCGAGGCTGGACCCCGGCACTTGGTGATAGACACAATGCTGGAGAATGCTTGATAGAATTCTGCAAAATCAATGTCTTTAGACAGCATAAGAGACGACTATACACACGGACCTTGCCACATGGTATACACAGAAATCAAATTGACAACATCTGTGGAAAGAGACGATGGAAAAGCTCCATATCATCAGTGAAAACCAGGTCAGTTTCAGATTGTGGAACAGACCATCAATTACTCATATGCAAATTCAAACTGAAGCTGAAGAAAATGAAAACAAATCCATGAGAGCCAAAATATGACCTTGAATATATCCCACCTGAATGTAGAGATCATCTGAAGAACAGAT
>NW_006408976.1:761333-810025 GCF_000296735.1 Chrysochloris asiatica
TATATGTTGTTAAGTACCGTGGAGTCGGTTCCAACTCATAGTGACCCTTCACAGAGTTTCCGAGGCTATAAATCTTTACGGGAGCAGAACGCCTCATCTTTCTCCCGCGGAACAGCTGGTAGTTTCAAACTGCCCACCTTGAGGTTAGCAGCCTGACTCGTAACCACTACGCTACCAGAGCTCCTTATAGTTGTTGTTAAGTGCCATCGAGTCGGTTCCAACCCATAGCGACCCTGCATAGGGTTTCCGAGGAACAGCTGGTGAGCTTGAACCACCAACGCTGCAGTTCAAATGGCTTTGCAGTCTGGCGCACTAACCCACAGCGCCATATATATGTGTGTGGTATATATATATATATCTTGTATCGCAGTGGTTACAAAACGGGCTGAAACCTTAAGGTCAGCAGTTCGAAACTACCAGCCGCTCTGTGGGAGAAAGATGAGGCTTTCGGCTCCTATAAAGATTTACAGCATCGGAAACCTTGTAGAGGGTCGCTGTGTGTCAGAACCAACTCTACGGCACTTAACAACAACTATATAGATAGATAGATATAGATAGATAGATAGATAGATAGATATACACATATACATATATATATACACACATATATACATACATATATGTATATATAGATAAAATAATATCAAGGAAATGGCTTACACAGTTGTTGTTACTAAATGCTGTGGAGTCAGTTCTGACCCATGGTGACCCTGTATAGGAGTTGGTTCCAACTCATAGCAACCCTGTACAGGGTTTCCGAGGCTATGAATCTTTACGTGAGCAGAAACCCTCATCTTCCTCCTGCTGAACAACTGGTAGTTTTGAACTGCTGACCCTGAGGTTAGCAGCCTGATTTGTAACCACTACGCTACCAGAGCTCCTTAAAACAAGCCTCAAAGTTGGCTTCTCTATGGATAATAAGGGCTAAAGAAGGAGTTGCACTCAGCCAGAGTCCTTATGCACTGTCCTGGTCCTCTTCCATCTTTTCCCCAAAAGCTCAAAAGATGGCAGTGATGAGAACAGGGATCATCCAAGAAACATGTTTTATAATGTTTACAGTGTGACAGCCTTCATGTGCTAAGTCCAAGTTAAATTGTTTGATCACTTAAAAATGGAGGAATATTTCTTTTTTAATCTCTTGTAATTGCTATTAAGACCCAAATTTCTCGTAATTAATAGAACTCAGGACTAATTAGTATTGGCGGGTGCTTTTCAGTCACTGGAGTGGCACTAACACCCATGTATTCCAAAGAAATCTTCTATAACCAGTATTTATTCAGGGCAACAGTATATCTGCTCTACCTCGCCTCAGAGATCTAGCTCCTCAAATAAGCTTTGTGCTTTGGGGAATTTTTTTTTTTTTTAACCTAAATAAACAAACAATTCTAGCTGAACAGTTAATACCCCCAAACACTTTTCCATTAACTGCAAGAATTTTCCAGGTGTCCCATAATGTCTTGGGACATTCATTCAAAATTTAAAACCACATAAAGACAGTTTTTACTTTGCCCTCCTTAGTTATATTATATATATTTCATAATACCTACCCATCAACTCCTGAGAACTAATAGTGTTATAGATTTAATTGTGTACTGTGCCCTCCCCCCATAAAAAAAGTTACATTGAAATCCAAATTAAGATTTACACCTGTGAATTGGACCTTGTTTGGAAATAGGTTCTTTAAGGATATTATCATTTAAGGTAAGTATTATCAGTATCAGTTGCCACTGAATTGATTTGATATGGACTCATGGTTGAGTCCTGGTGTGGCACTGTGGGTTAATGCGCTAGACTGGAAAGTTGGTTTGAACTGCAAGGTTGGTGATTCAAGCTCACCAGTTGGTCCTTGGAAACCCTCTACAGGGTTGCTATGGGTAGGAACCGACTTGATGGCACTTAACAACAACAACGTGGTTCAATTGTGCTCCATAGGCATTTTGTTGTTGTTGTTAAATACCATGGAGTCGATTCTGACTCATAGTGACCCTGCACAGGGTTTCTGAGGCTGTAAATCTTTACAAGAGCAGAATGCCTCATCATTCTGCTGCAGAACCGCTGGTAATTTTGAACTGCTGACCTTGAGGTTGGCAGCCTGACTCATAACCACTACGCTACCAGAGCTAAGGACTGCATTTTTTAAAGTATCTATCCAGGTCTTTGAACTGACTCCACGGCACATAACCACCACTACCATCCAGGTGTTTCTTCCAAACTGCTGCTTCTTCTTGTTGTTAAGTGCCGTCGAGTCGATTCCAACCCATAGCGATCCTGTATAGGGTTTCCAAGGACCAGCTAGTGAGCTTGAACCATTGACCTTGCAGTTCAATCAACTTTGCAGTCTGACGCCTTAGCTTCTTAGTGGACTGTAAACCCTAACCTTTTGGTTAGCAGCTATGCACATTTGAGAAGGGATGGGACAGAGGGTGGAATGGAAACAGGAACCACAGGGAGGAAGTGGGATAACTGTTGTTTCATGGAGGAGATTGCAGTCATTGAGCTGAGACAAAGTGGATGATTTGTTGAATGTAAAACTGTTGATCTGCTCTACAAACCTTCACTCAATTTACAAGAAATAGTTAAAAATATTTTTAAAAGAATGGTCACTTATATATCATGTGATATACTATGTGAAACTTGGAGTCCTGTTGTGGTGCTGTGGGGCAATGCACTGGACTGCAATGTCACTTTGAACCACAAGGTAAACAGTTCAAACCTATCAGCCACTCCTCAGAAATCCTATGCGGGTCACTATGGATCAGAACCAACTTGATGGCACTTAACAACAATAAGTTATCTGTACCACCTAGGGACTCATACCATAGTAGAGTGGGTCCTAATCCAATATAAGTGGTTTCCTTATAAAAGAGAAGAGACACAAAAGGACCAAGAGTGAAGAGGACACCTGGCCAAGGAACACCTGGAGCTACCAGAAGCTTACAGAGATAGAAAAGATCTTCCCCTAGAGTCTTCTAAGGTAAGGAAGAATGACCTGGCCAACATGTTGATTTGGACTTTTAGCCTCCAGAAAAGTGAGACAATAAATTTCTGTTCTTACAAGTCATCCAGTTTGTCATTCTTTATTATGTCACAAAGCTCGTCCAGAACATCTGGTATTGGGGGTACAATGGATTCATCTGTTTTAGGCTCCTATTTTCAGGGTACAATCTTTGCACAATCATAATTTTCCTCATTTCTCATCACTACAGTGCAGTGTGAAGGGAATGGATAAGGTCTCTAAGTTTCACATTGTTGTTGCTAAGTGCAGACTCAATAGCAACCCTGTATAGAGTTATTAAGAAGCAGCTGGTGGGTTTGAACCACCAACTTTGTGGTACAAACTGAACTTGCAGTCTAGCACATTATCCCACAGCACCACACCAGGACTCCAAGTCTCACATAGTTTATCATTAAGTGACCATTCTTTTTTTTTTGACTATTTATTATGAATTGAGTGAAGATTTACTGAGCAGATCATCAGTTTTACATTCAACAAATCATACACTTTGTTTCATCTCAATGACTGCAATGCCCTCCATGCAAAAACAGTTAATCCACTACCTCCCTGTAGTTCCTATTTCCATTCGCCCTCTTTTCCATCCCTTCTCAACTTTGTCTTTAGGTAAATGTTGCTCTTTTGATCTTGAATGGTTAAGCATTCCATGGTGAGCATAGCTTACTAATGTTGTTGTCACCTCTATACACTTGAAAATTGTGCAACACATACGAGATGTGTTCCAGACCTGAAGTGTGGTCAAGGGCCATAGTCTTGGGTTCCTCTCATCTCTTTCTGAACAGTAAGCCTGGTTTTGGGGTTTTTTAAAAAAATAATTTTGAGTTTTGTTCCACATTATCTCCCACTCTATCCTGGATATATTAATATGATCCCTGTGAGAGCAGCTGGTAGAGGAGATCAGGCACCATCTAATTCTGCTGCTCAGGAGAAATTCAATTCAATCAATTACTGGGTAACCTGAAGAAACATACTATCTGTTAATGAGGGAAAAGATAGCACTCCTGGATTAGTTTCATTTGTAATAGTATCCTTCTACTCCTCAGAACCAGAGGTTTTCCTAAATTACAGCTCTCTGCCTCTCATTTCCTGTAGGCATTCACTGTCAAACAGTGAGGTCAGAACTGCCAAGTAAGTAGCCCCAGCCTACTGATTGACTTACTGAGTGAGCACAATTGAAAGGGTTAAAATTGTTCCAATTAGCTGCACAAGCGACTGTGACATCTCCTCACTCGTTCTTATCATCCCTTTGGGAAATTCCAATATAATCGATTAAAACAAGAGTTTAGCCAAGACCCAGTTCTTCCAAGCTCTAAGAAATGCTGAGATGTTTGTTGTAAAATGCAGACTGGTCTCTTCAAAACACTCTGTACAACCACTGAGCTCAAAACTTCCTCTATTTTCTCATCCACCTCCACCAGGGACCGGAACAGCCACTGTGGATGAACCTTTATGTGGCAGACTGAACTAAACTTACCATGTCAACTCCAGCCTTCTAAGATGCAGTCTTCATATCCAACCTCTACTCAATTGTTGTTGTTAGGTGCCATCAAGTCAGTACTGACTCGTAGTGACCCTATGCACAACAGAACAAAACACTGCCCAGTCCTGGGCCAACCTTACAATTGTTGCCATGCTTGAGCCCGTTGCTGCTACCATATTGCCAATCCATCTCACTAGAGGTCTTCCTCTTTTTCTCTGACCCTCCACCTTACCAAACATAATATCCTTCTCCAGTGACTCTTCCCTCCTGATAATACGTCCAAAGCATAAGAGACAAGTTTAGCCATCCTGGCCTCCAAGGAGCCCTCTGGCTGCACTTCTTCCAACACAGATCTGTTGGTTCTTTTGGCAGCCCATGGTATTTTCAATATTCTCCTCCAACACCATAACTCAAAAGCATCAATTCTTCTATGGTCTTCCTTATTCACTGTCCAGCTTTCGCATGCATATAAGGTTATTGAAAATACCATGGGTTGGGTCAGGCACACCTTAGTCCTCAAGCTGACATCTTTGCTCTTCAACAGGTCTTGTGTAGCAGATTTGCCTAATGCAATATGTCCTTTGATTTCTTGACTGCTGCTTCCATGAGTGTTGATAGTTGATCCAAGAAGAATGAAGTCCTTGACAACTTCAATCTTTTCTCCCTTAATAAGAATGTTGTTTATTGATCCAGTGGTGAGGATTTTTGTTTTCTTTACATTGAGATGCAATCCATACTGAAGGCTGTGCTCTTTGATCTTCATCAGTAGATATTTTAAGTCCTCTTCACTTTCAGCAAGAAAGGTTGTTTATATGCATATCACAGGTTGTTAATGAGTCTTTCTCCAATCCTGAGGCCATGTTTTTCTTCATATAACACAGCTCCTCGGATTCTTGGCTCAGCATACAGGTTGAATATGTATGTTGAGACAATACAACCCTGTCGCACACTTTTCTTAATTTTAAACCATTCAGTGTTTCCATGTTCTGTTTGAACAACTGCCTTTCGGTCCACGTACAGATTCCATGTTCAGGAATACTCATAATTCGCAATGTTGTCCATAGCTTGTCATGATCCACACAATCAGAAACCTTTGCATAGTCAATAAATCACGGGTAAACATCTTTCCTGTATTCTTGGCTTTCAGCCAAGATCCTACTCACTTAGATAGGAAAAATTTGTGCCCTACTCAGCAGAGTCATGAGAATTCTGTGCAGTCAGTCTTGTTGGGTACAGGGACCCACAGAGGAGTCTCACCAACTCTACTTTTGAAGTCCTGTAAGTCCACACTCACATTACTGCTATTGTTTGTTGTTGGTAGATGACATCGAGTTGGTACTGAATGATAGCAACCCTGTGCACAACAGAACGAAATACTGCCCGGTCCTGCACTATCCTCACAACCTAATAATTACTATGTTTGAGCCCATTGCTGCTGCCATTGTGTCAAATTTCACCCTGTGTGTGTTGTCTATGTTTTTGTTGTTATATACCGTTAATTTGATTCTAGCTTAAAGTGAAACTATATTACTGAGTAAAACAGGCCCATAGGGTTTCCTAGACTCAAATCTTTTTGGGAGCAAATTTCCAGGCCTTTTCTTGTACAAAGTGACTGGTAGGCTTTAGCATTACCCTTTAGTTAGCAGCCAAGAGTTTAATCATTGCCCCCCAAGGGCTCTATATATCATATTGATACAGATAGATACAACATGTTGTTTTTGTTTTTGTTAAGTGCCCTTGAGTTGGTTCTAATCCATAACTACCCTGTATAGGGTTTCCAAGGAGTGGCTGGTGAGTTTGAACAGCCAACCTTGCAGTTCAAACCGACCTTGTGATCAAGTGCTTATTCTATAGCGTCACTCCAGGACACCAGATGCCACATTGTTGTTGTTGAGTGCCGTTGAGTCGGTTCTGACCCATAGCTACCCTATATAGGGTTTCCAAGGAACAGCTGGTGAGCTTAAACTGCCAACCTTGTAGTTTAAATGCTTTGTGGTCTGGGGCATTAACCCACAGCGCTACACCAAGACTCCTCCAGATACAACATAGAGATAGATAAATACCACTTCATTCCTTTATTGTTGTTGTTAAATGCCATTGAGTTTGTTCTGACCCATACTGACTCTTATAGGGTTTCCAGCTGGTGAGCTTGAACCACCATCCTTGCAGTTCAAACCAACTTTGTAGTCCAGCGCATTAACCCACAGCAGCAAATTAAGACTTCCTAATTCATTCCTTAAGGACAGTCAATCAGAATTCATCAGTTCTGACTCATATGACCCTGAATATGGTTTCCAAGGCTGTAAATATTTATAGGAACAGAAAGACTCATCTTTTCCTGAAGAACTGTTGGAAGATTTGAACTGCCACCTTGTGCTTACCAGTCTAGTGCTTATTCTACTGGGCCACTGGCACTCCCTGATTAAAATTTAGGGTGCCTCAATCATAAATTCCCACCATTCATCTGCCAGTTCATTGTACTATGGTAGCTTGCATGTTGCTGTTATTATGGAAGCTATTCCACAGGGATTATAAATATCAGCAGGGTCACCACATTGGACAGGTTTCAGTTGAACGTCTGAACACAGATAGACTAGGAAGGAGAGACAGACGACTTGAATAGCAAAACCTATGAATAGCAGTGGAATACTGTCAGCACCAGAATATTGTCAGATATAGTTCCAGAAGATAAGCCTCTCAGGTTGGAAAGCATTCCAAAGACAACTGGGCAAGAGCTGCCTCCTCAAAGAAGAATTGACCATGATGATGCTAATGTAGTAAAGCCTTCAGGACCTTCATTTGCTGGTAGGGCACAACTCAAAAGTTTGAGAAACTTTGTCGATACCCCAATACTGCCTCAGTTCCTCTTGGCAAATGGCAGGTCAGTATAAACCCTCAACTAGGACCTTACCCTATGAGTCTCCAGAGGGAGTACTGGAGCAGACTGCCTTATCCTGTATGAGGTCACCGATGAGTTATCACCAGAGTTTATCAACAAACACTCAAGAATTTTAACAAGAGTGTACTAATTTTAGCAAGAGTGACACTTTATTATTTTCTGGTTTCACAAAATCAGGCACCAATCTCAGAAGACAAGATGTGCAGATGTGCCATAAAGCTGTTTTACAAGCATTTTTATCTCCTGCCTCAAAAGTCTCTTCCCCAGTTCCTCATTGACTGAGTACTATAGGGTGAACAATCTTCCCGGATGTCACCTATTTCCTTCTGATGGTTGCATTCTTATTTTAAAGTTCCTACTTCTTAAACGGGTTCCCTTCCCCCTCCCTGAATTCGTCCTGCTCACATACCCCAGGTGCATGGCCCCTTGTTGCTATGTCAGCCAAATATCTACACCTCAGTCTAGCAATTTTCCTGGACCTCCATTTTCTTATTCCTGAAGATGGACCAGCCTGAGATTTATTCCCCACAAAATGAAAAGAAATCCATTAATAATCAGAACATGGAATGTACAAAGTATGAATTTAGGAAAATTGGGAATTGTAAAATATGAACTGGAACACATAAACATAGATATCTGAGTCATTAGTGAGCTGAAATGAACCGGTATTGACCATTTTAAATCTGCCTATTACATGGTTTACTATTCCAAGAATGACAAATTGAAGAGGAATGGTGTCATATTTATCATCAAAAAGAACACATCAAGATCTGTCTTGAAGGACAACACAGTCTATGATAGGGTAATATCCATACACCTACCAAGAAGCCAAGTTAATACCATTATTCAAACTTATGCACCAATCACTAAAGCCAGTGAGGATGAAATTGAAGAATTCTACCAACTTTTTCAGTCTGAAATTGGTCAAACATGCAATGAAGCTGTACTGCTAATTATTGGTGATTAGAATGCAAAGGTTGGAAGCAAAGAGTAAGGATCAGTAATCAGAAAATACGGCCTTGGTGATACAAATGATGCTGGAGATTACATGATAGAATTTTGCAAGACCAATGACTTCTTCTTGTAAATACTTTTTTTAAACAACATAAAAGACAACTATGCACATAGACCTCATCAAATGGAATACACAGAAATTAAATTGACTATACAGGTGGAAAGAGACAGTGGAAAAGCTCCATATCATCAGCCAAAACAAGGCCAGGAACAGCTGTGGATCAGACCATCAGTTAGTAATATGCAAGTTCAGGCTGAAACTGGAGAAAATTAAAACAAGTCCATAAGAGCCAAAATATGACCTTGAACATATCTCACCTGAATTTAGAGATCATCTCAAGAACAGACTTGCTGCATTAGATACTAAAGACTGAGGACCAGAAGAGTTGTGGGATGACATCAAGAACATTATGCAGGAGAAAAGCAAAAGGTCATTAAGAAGACAAGAAAGAGGGAAAAGACCAAAATGGATGTCAGAAGAGACTCTAAAACTTGCTCTAAAGCAAGTGGGAGAAACGAGGAAGTAAAAGAACAGAAAAATTTAAAAGTCAGCTCTAAAAGACAAAGTCAAACATTATAACAAACTGTGCAAAGACCTGGAGTTAGAAAACCAAAAGGAAAGAACGTGCTCAGCATTTCTCAAGCTGAGATAACTGAAGAGAAAATTCAAGCTTCCACTTTCTAAAATGAAGGATTCTACGGGCAAAATATTGAGTGATGCAGAAAGCATCAAAAGAAGATGGAAGGAATATATAGAGTCACTGTACCAAAAAGAAACGGTCAATGTTCAACCACTTCAACAGGTATTTTATGATCAAGAGCCAATGATCCTGAAGGGAGAAGCCCATGGTGCATTGAAGGCAATGGCAAAGAACAAGGCACTGGGAATTAACGGAATACAAATTGAAATCTTTCAGCAAACTGATGCAGCACTGGAGGCATTCACTCATCTATGCCAAGAGATTTGGAAAACAACTACCTGGCCAACTAACTGGAAGAGATCCATATGTGTACCCATTCCAAAGAGAATGCGGAAATCATCGAAGAATATCGTTAATATATTATGCAAGTAAAATTTGCTAAAGATCATCAATTTTGCTTGAAATAATACAAAATGACTGCAACAGTACATTGACAAGGAACGGCCTGGTGTTCAAGCAGGATTCAGACAAAGATGTAAAATAAGGGATATCGTTGATGACTTCAGATGAATCTTGGCTGAAAGTAGAGAATACCAGAAAGATACTTACCTGTGCTTTATTGACTATGCAAAGGCTTTCAACTGTGTGGATTATGACAAACTATAGATAACATTTCGAAGAATGGTTATTCCGGAACAATTAATTGTATTCAAGCGGAACCTCTACATAGACCAGAGGTAGTCATTCAAATAAAACAAGGGGACACCAAATGGTTTTAAATCAGGGAAACTGTGCCAGAATTATATTATTTCACCATACTATTCAATTTGTATGCTGAAGAAATAATCCAAGAAGCTGGATTATATGAAGAACATGACATCAGGATTGGAAGAAGATTCATTAACAACCTGCAACATGCAGATGATACACCCTTGCTTCCAGAAAGCAAAAAGGAAACACTATACAGGATCACTATGAGTCAGAACCAACTCAACATTACTTAATAGCAACAACAACAGGGTTTCCAAGGAGTAGTGGGTGAGTTTTAACTTCCAACCTCTTGGTTAGCAGTCCAGTGCTTACCATACAGCACCACACTGGGACTCCATTATTAACGATAAGATGTACAGGTCTTAAGTACAATTCAACATAATTGAATATGTTGTTAACTAGGAACTAACTATTAAGTCCCTAGTTATTAGGTATTAAGAAAATAAAACTAGGTATTAAGAAAATAAAAAGGCAAGTCACAGACTGCGAAAAAATATTTGCAATGCACATTTATGCTATCCCTCTAACTGTGGGAGATGCTGACACTACTGCTACTGCTGCATGGTTATGACTCATAATGACCCTTGTATAGAATATCTTGTCCGAGTCTATAAATATTTAAAGTAGTACAAAGCACAAAACCTCATCTTTCTCCTGCCAAGTACCTAGTGGACTTGAAGTGCTGACCTTGTGGTTAGGAGCCCAAAGTATAACTCCTTGATTCTTTATTGTTGTTGTTGTTGTTAGGTGCCATAGAGTCGGTACTGACTCATAGTTGCCTATCAGCAACAGAAGGAAACACCCCTGTCTTGTGCCAACATCACAATTGTTGCTACATTTGAGCCCATTGTTATTGTCACTGGACCAAACCATCTCGTTGGGGGTCTTCCTCTTTTCTCTGACCTGCCACTAAAGAGTTCTGATAGCATAGTGGTTACAAGTTTCAGCCATTCCATACAGATTTACAGCCTTGCAGGGTCATTATGTTATGAATTGGAACCGACACCATGGCACACCACCACCATGTATTTGACTGCCTTATGAATATTGGTTTCTCCTGCCTATCTTTGTAAAGTAGACATATATGAAATATTGGGAAGTATGATTACAGAGCATTTGTAAGCCTGCCTTCAACCTAAGCTTGATTGGGTTTGTTAAAAAGGAAGTTAGATTTGCTCAGAAGAAAAATTGTTTTTGTTTTAAGCCTTTGTAGAGTGTGGGGCTTTAGGTGAATCCTGATCCTCACCCAGAACCTTCAGAGTTGGTATATTCGCATTTGAAAAGACATGCAGACTAATCCAGAACTGCTGGGAGAACAGGATATTCAAACAAAGGAAGAAAAAAAAAAAACCAGACTGTTTGGCATTTTGAGTTTTGGAGGCATCAAGGCAAAGGTGACAGAGGAAACCCCTTTCTAAGAGTGAATGTTAAAGGGAACTGACAAGTTGTATGCTCACTGGTGACCATCTGGATCTATATGCGAGTGGAATTGGGGAAATACAGCAATGAAGACAGGGGCTGAATTTGGACATGTTCTGTTGGCCTGTTGGCACCCATTGACCTTGAGGTGAGAAGAGTGGAAAGGCTGGCTGGTCTGAAGCTGAGGGAGTTCTGTGAACTCCTGAGCTCACTGACCTAATACAGAGCAGCTATAGACAATAGGCCCATGGACTGAGTAAAGTTGTGTGCCTATAGGCAGGAGGCTGGCTTGCAGAATGTGCCCTTTGAGACATTTAAATGAGTATATATTTTTTGTTTTTGTTTTTTATGTGTGCATCAAATATTTTTGTTTTGTTCATTTGTGACATATAAGATGTAAATGGGGCCAGTGCATTTTCAGTTGTACATGTTTTAGTTATATCATGTTAGGCACAAGCATGACTTTATAATTTTCTTTATCTAGAGATTATGCATATAGTTTATAGGTTTTGAGTTGACAAGGGTGCACTGCAATGGTTAAGATCTGTGTCAATTCTACTAGGTCAGGATTTCCAGACATTTAGCAGTTGGGATGTGTTTGTTGCCATGGTGATAAAACCTAATATAGGCATAGTTAGCTCTATGATGAGCAGCTATGAGCAGCCCATCAACTAAAGGGATGCTTCCTTGGGAGTGTGGTCTGCTCCCAATATAATGAACACGTGGGAGGGACTTCTACCATCTCTTCTGTAAGATAAATAAACTTCTCTTTAGATATATACATATATATGTTTCACTGGTATTGCTTCTCTAGAAAACCCAGCCTAAGATGAGATTGATAATTTCTACATTCCATTGGGTCACCTCTCTTTGGAATGGGTACAAATATGAATCTCTTCAAATCAGTTGACCAGGTAGTTATCTTCCAAATTTCTAGCTATAAATGAGTGATTCCCTCAAGTGCTGCCTCCGTTTGTTGAAAGATTTCAATTTGTATTCCATCAATTCCAGGAGTCTTGTTCTTTGAAAATACCATCAGTGAACCTTGGACTTCTTCCTTCAGTACCATTGACTGTTGATTATATGCTACGTCTTGAAATGGTTGAGTATCAACTCTTTCTTTTTGGTACAGTGACTCCGTATATTCCTTCCATCTTCTTTTGATGCTTTCTGCATCATTCAATATTTTTCCATAGAATCCTTCAATATTATGAGTCGATGCTTGAAATTCTTCTTCTATTCCTTTAGCTTGAGAAGTGCAGAGCGTGTTCTTCCCTTTTGGTTTTCTAACTCCAGGTCTTTGCACATTTCATTATAATGTTTGACTTTGTCTTCTCGAGCTGACCTTTCTCAAATTTTCTGTTCCGTTCTTTTCCTTCCCCATTTTTCCCACTTGCTATAGCATCTCTACACTGGAGAGCAAGTTTTAGAGTCTCTTCTGACATCTATTTTTGGTCTTTTCCTTCTTTCTTGTCTTCTTAATGGCCTTTTACTTTCTTCCTGTATGGTGTTCTTAATGTTGTTGTTAAGTACCCTGAAGTCATTTTTTGACTAACAGCAACGCTTTATAGGGTCCAGGACTCGTGGTGCAATGCTGTAGGATTAGCATTGGACTGCTAACCACAAGGTTGGTGGTTCAAACCCTCCAGCTGTTTCTTGGGAACTCCATACAGAGTCTCTATGACTCGGAACCAACTCAACAGTACTTAACAACAACAACATAGGTTTTCTAAGTAGCAGTTGGTGGGTTTTAACTGCCAACATCATGGCTAGTAGTCCTGTATTTATCCTACAGCACCACACCAGGACTTGATTACTAATTATAGCATGCCATATGGTATTTCTATTTCCAACTTTCTCAGAAAGTACCATACTGTTTTCCATAGTGGTTAAACCATGTTGTAGTCCCACCAGCAATGTAAGCAGGTCCCAGTCTCTGTACACCATTACAAGCATTTGTTGTTTTCTGTTTTGTTTTTTAACTTTGGTGTGAGATGGTATTTCATTGTTGTTTTGATTTACCTTTCTCTTGTGGCTAAGAAAAGGAAGACCCCCAGTGAGGTGGATTGGCAAAGTGGCAGCATCAATAGGCTCAAGCTTGGCAATGATAGTGAGCTTGGCCCAGGATCGGGAAGTGTTTCGTTCTGCTGTGCGTAAGGTTGCTATGAGTCGGTACCAACTCGATGGCACCTAACAACAACAACAAGTGGCTAATAATCATGAACATTTCTTCATATGGTTTGTTGGATGCCTGAATATCTTCTATGGTGAAGTGTCTGTTTATGTCCTCTGCCCATTTTTAAATAGGGTTCTTTGTCTTTTTCTTGTAGAGATATTGTAGTTTTCCATATATTTTAGAGATTAGTCTTTTGTCTGATATGTGATTGAAAAAAAAAAAAAAAAATCCAGTATATCTTTTTCCTCTAAAAGATATATTGGCAAAATGTTTTGATACACAAAATTGCCTAATTTTTAGGAGGTATCAGTCATCTATTAAGTCTTCTACTGTTATGTGTTTTCAGTTATTTTGGACAGTTTATTTATGCCCTAAGCTTGTCCTTATTTTTTCACTGCACATCTTTATAGTTCTAGGTCATGCCTTTAGGTCTTTCATTCGTATTGATTTTGTTTTTGTATATGGTGTGAAATATGGATCTTGTTTCATTTTTCTGTAAATGGATCTCTAGCTTTGCAAGCACCATTTGCTAAAGAGACTGTCTCTTCCCCCCACCCCCGAATGTGTTTTGACTTTTGGCTCTTTGTCAAAGATCAGCTGTCTGTTTCTAGATGGATTAACTTCTGTGTTCTCAATTCTGTTCCATTGATCAATGTATCTATCTTTGTACCAGTACCAGGCTATTTTGACTACTGTGCTAATGTAATGGGTTTTGAGACAAGGAAGTGAGAAGCCTCCAACTTTGTTCTTCTTCTTAAGTATTGCTTTCATTAACCAAGGTCTGTTTCTTTCTATATAAATCTCATGATCAGTTTTTCCATCTCTCTTTAAAGAATGATATTGGAATCTGTATTGGGATTGCATTTATCTATAGATTGTTTTTGGTAGTGTTGATATTTTCACATTATCAACACTTTCCATCCATAAGCATAGCATATTCTTCCATTTTTGTGTCTCTTGTTTTCTTGTACTAGTGTTTTTAGTTTTCTTTGTATAGATCTTTTGTTTCTCTGGTTAGATGTATTATTTTTTGGATATATTGTTGGATTCTATTGGCTAGGATTCTGTTGAGAATTTTTGTTTCTATGTTCATGAGGGATGTTAGTCTATAAGTTTCTTCTTTAGTGATGTATTTGTCTAGTTTTGGTACAAGGGTTATTTTTCTTAATAAAATGTTTTCTATCCTTTCAGATGTTCTGAAATGGTTTGAGTATAATTGGTGTCAGATCTTCTCTGAATGTTTAATAGAATTCACCAATAAAGATTTCTGGGACCAGACTTTTTTTTAGCTATGAGGTTTTTTAACAACATGATCAATTTCTTCTTTTGTTCTAAATATGTTCAAGTGTTCTACTTCATTCTGTGTTAGTTTAGGTAGGTTGGGTTTTTCAGAAATTTTACATTTCTTCTAGATTTCCAAATTTTTAAAGTACGGTTCTTCAAAATATTCTGTTATTATCCTTCCCCCCTTACTTTTTCTGTTGTAATATCACCCATACAGTTTCTTTTTTCTTAAGCTTTTATTGTGAATTCAGTGATAGCTTATAGTGCAGATCATCAGTTTTACACTCAACAAATCATATTTTGTTTCATTGCAATGATTACAATCCTCTGCATACTCCATTGGTTAAAAATATTTACTTCTATTCTTTTTTGATGTACACTAAACACACAGAAAAAATATATGTATTCATTTAAATGCTCAAAGGGCACATTTTGCAAGCCAGGCTCCTGCCCACAGGCATAGCCTTTCTCAGTCCATGGGCCTAGAGTTCTCAGCTGCTCTATCTCTCTATGCCATTGCCTCTGCCTCTGTCTCTGCTGTTGCTACTTTTCTTTCTGCTTCAGTCATGCTCTTCTCTCTTGATGGTCCTAGGGTCCACTGTTCCTGGAATGAAAGATTAACTACTCCCCCCTTTTAGTTTCACATCTTCTACATTTACAGTTGAGACAATCACAATTAGTTATGATAATAGTTACTCACTATTGAATTTAAAAAGTCCTATCACCATCTTCCCCCTCCCCTTTCATCAGACCCATCTGGACAAGAGGAAAACTATTCAGTGGGGCTTCTACCTAAGCACACTCATACAAGCTTGTAAGCCAGTTACTTCATGCCTTTATAGTCCCCCATTTTTGGTAACCAATTTCTAAGTTGCCCATCCCTATTAATCCAGTGTACTGAGTGTGCCAGCTTGATCCTTGATATGAAGAATACTTTCCTTTTTGTTGGAATTTTGAGAAACTACATTCATAAGCAAAGGTTTACTTCTTCAAATTGCAGCAATTTACACTTGCTTCCTGTATCAAACTTCTGTATCTTCATCTGGTCAAGTTTTGATCAGCAAGCCATTGAAGATAGGTCAAATAGGTACCACTTGCAAGTTTGGGAGTTTTACATGCCTCCCTCTGACCCCCTTCAGACGAGCTGGCTACTTCACCCTCAATTCTAGCTACCAGTGGCTAGGTCAGTGTCCATGGGCTTTTTAGGATTTCACACATCTCCCTAAACTTCATACCAGCCAACCTGTCCACTTCTCTCTCTCATTTCAAGGTTGACAGGTGTCCACAGAACATGGCCAAACTCAGCCCATATGTTCATTGCTACATTTCTCCTATTTCCACTAACAAGTAGACCAGGGTGGTCACCAACAAGCTTATAAGCCTGCTCATGTGCTCCTTCTGAATTTCAATCTTAGAAGATAAACAACTTGCTTAATTTTGTAACAGCCAAACAGTCTGTTGTTCTTGTTTTCAAGAAATACCTTCTGTTCTTCTAGCCCCTCTGGGTTGGTCTGCTTGTCCTTTCAAGTGGGAATGTCCCACCTCAGTAATTCTGGGCAGGACTTAGGATTCCTCTTCAGACCCCTTACTCCACAAAAGCTTAACAAAAATTCTATCTCCCTGGGCAAATTATAATTCCCTTTTTTTCTAATCCAGTTATAGGCTGAAGATAGGTTTACAAGCTTCCTGTAATCAAGTTCCCCAATATTCCTTTATAACCCACTTAAATGTGTATTTTACTACAGTAGGCAGGTGAAACCAATATCTACAAGACTGTCAAACACCTTAATATTATTTCCACTCCTTTACAGATTCCGACTATCTCGATCCTTGTGCCACACAAAACTGTTGTTCCAAGGTTGAGTATATATCTTTACCTCTATCCCATTTAGCCCATGCATACCTCTCTATGTCTTCTTTGTTCATCTACTGTCCTCCCCCTTCTTGCGTATTGCTCTCCCCTCTCCTTGTATATTGCCCTCTCCACCACCCAAGCTACTATGTGTCTATCCCCTAACCTGTGACTTACCGTTCCCTCCCTTCCTCCCTGGTAATCATCAAATAATTTGTCTTTTGGTACGGAAATCTTTTTGGGATTGCCTTATATCTGCAGATTGCATTGGGTAGTATTGACATTTTCACAATGTTAAATCTTCCTATCCATGGTATATTTTTGCATTTCTGTAAATTTCTTTTGATTTCTTGTATTGTTGTTGTATAGTTTTCTTTGTAAGGTGTTTTGTTTCTCTGATTGTATTTATTCCTAATTATTTCATCCCTTTGGGTGGCTATTATAAAAGGTATTGTTTTCCTAATTACCTTTTCAGGCATGTGTTTATTAGTATAGTGGAATCCAACTGATTTTTGTATGCTGATCTTGTACCCTGCCACTTTGCTGAATTTTCCAATGAGACCCAGTAATTTTTTTGCTGAACCTTTGTATAGGATCATATCATCTGCAAATAGAAAGAGTTACTTCTCTTTGCCAATTTGGGTGACTTTAATTTCTCTTTCTTGCCTTATGACTCTGGCTAAGACTTCCAACACAGTTTTTGAATAGGAGTGATGACAAAGGGCATCCTTGTCTGTTTCCTATTTGAAAAAGGAGTGCTTTCAGTTTCTCTTCAATGTGAGTGATGTTGCTGTAGGTTTTATATATAAGCTCTTAATTATAGCAAATGGAGTCCTGGTGTAGTGCTGTGGGCTAATGCATCAGACTGCAAAGTCATTTGAACTGCAAAGTCAGTGGTTCAAGCTCACCAGCTGCTCCTTGGAAACCCTCTACAGGGTCACTCTGGGTCAGAATCGACTCAATGGCACTTAAAAACAAAAATCAACAACAATTATGCTGAGGGAGTTCTCTTCAATTCCTACTTTGTTGAGTGTTTTTATCAGGAATGGATGTTGGATTTTGTCATATGCCTTTTCTGCATCAATCAATATGATCATGTGGCTCTTTTCCCTTTTTTATTTATATGGTGGATTACATAGATTGTTTTTGTAATATTAAACCATCCTTGCATCCCTGGTTTGAATCCTGCTTGGTCATGATGAATTATTTTTTTGATATGTTGTTTAATTCTATTGGCTAGGATTTTGTTGAGAATTTTAAAATCTGTGTTCATGAGGGATTTTGGTCTATAATTTTCATTTTTAGTGATGTCCCTTCATGGTTTTTGTATGAGGATTATGCTTGCTTCATAAAATATATTAGGAATTTTTGCATCCTTTTCTATATTCTGGAATAACTTGAGCAAAACTGGTAATAGCTCTTCTCTGAATATTTGGTAAAATTCACCAGTAAAGCCATCTGGGCATGGACTTTTTTTGGTTGGGAGTTTTTTTGTTTTTTTTTTTTTGATGACCTGGTCAATGTCTTCTGTTATAGGTACGTTCAAGTTTGCTACTTCACTGTGTAAGTTTAGGTAGGTTGTGTTTTTCTAAATATGTATCCATGCCTTCTAGTTTTTCAAATTTTTCAGAGCACAACTCTTCATATTATTCTGTTATTATCTTTATTATTTCCATTGTTTCTATTATGGCATCACGCATGTGGTTTTTTATATTGTTATTTGCCAATGGTTTGTCAATTTTATTAATCCTTTCAAAGAGCAAGCTTCTTGTCTTGTTGATTCTTTCTATAATTTTCCTGTTTTCTATCTCATTTATTTCTGATCTAATCTTTATTATTTCTTTTCTTCTGGTGACTGTACGTTTACTTTGTTGGTCTATTTCTAATTGTTGTGCTAATGTGTTGATTCTGGTTCTTTCTTCTTTTTGGATGTGTGCATTTATTGCTATATATTTCCTACTCCACACTGCTTTGTCTGTGTCCCAAAGGTTTTGGTATGCTGTGTTTTCATTCTCATTTGTTTCTAGGAATTTTTTTCATTTCATTTTTTATTTGTTCTACTACACAATTATTTTTAAGCAGAGTGTTATTTAGTTTCTATGTACTTTTATTTTATTTCCTTGACCTTCCTATCATTGATTTCTAACTTTAGAGCATTGTGATCTGAGAAGATGCTTCGTAGTATTTTGATGATTTAAAATTTATAGATATTGCTTTGTGGCTTAACACATGGTCTGTTCTGGAGAATGTTCCATGTGTACTGGAAAAGAATGTGTATTGTGCTGTTGGTGGATTGAATACTCTGTACAAATCTATGAGTTCAAGTTGGTTGGTTGTGTTGTTCAGTTCTTTTGTGTTTTGTTGAGTTTCTTACTGGTTGTTCTGCTCTTTTTCAAAAGTGGTACAATAAAATCTCCCACTATTATTCTAGAGTTGTCTATTTCTTTCTTCAATTCTATTATGGTTTGATTTCTGTATTTGGGTATTTGGGGGCTCTTTCATTGGGAGCATAGATTTTTATTATGGTTATGTCCTCTTGTTCAATTGACCCTTTAATCTTGAGATAATGTCCTTCTATTTTTGTATGTTGGCTTTAACCTTACTTAAAGTTTGCTTGATTTTTAATCAGAGATTAGGATTGCCACTCCTGCTCATTTTTATTGAAATTAGCTTGGTATATTTTTTTCCATCCTTTAATTTTTAATCTATTTTTGTCTTTGTTTGTAAGGTGTGTCTCTTGTAGATAGCATATTGAAGGATCCTGTTTTTATACCCATTCTGCTACTCTCTGTCACTTGACTGGTGCATTTAATCCATTGACTTTCAGTGTAATTATCAATGTTGTTGTTGTCATGTGCCATGGAGTCGGAATTAATTGCTGTCATTATTCTGATTGTATTTTTTGTGGTACTGCTGGTTTCTTTGTTCTGCATGCTTTCCTGTGTTCATTTTTTTGTGCTTTTTCTTGCCAATTTCTTCATAGTTTCAATATTTTTATAATTTTCTTAGATCTTATTGTGGAGACGTATTAAGTTTCTTTGAGGTTATCCTATATTTTATTAACTTCTTCTTCCTTTTAAAACAGTCTGTTTTTTCTTGAAATCTATCTGAACTCCTCATTGCTGAGATCGCTGTTACTATACTTTTCCCTTCTTCCACGTTGTAGTTGTCCTGATCATAAGCTGACCTCCCAGACTCCCTAATTTAATTCTTTTAATTGGTTTTGTTCTGCTCTGGAGTCTTCCATCTCTGACTGAGTTCCAGGTGGTGTTGCTATTTATGTCAATCTCTGGTTGTTGTCTGCTCTTGTTGGTTCTCAGTCTAAAGAACTCTCTTTGGTATATTTTGAAGCACTGGCTTGACTTTTATAAAATCCCTTAATTTCTTTTTATCCTGAAATGTTCTGATTTCACCATCATACTTGATTGACAGCTTTTCTGGGTATATGATTCTTGGTTGGCATTTTTATCTTTCAGAGTTTTGTATATGTTTCCCCATTGTCTTCTTGCCTACATGATTCTGCTGAGAGATCAGAGCTTAATCTAACTGGCTTTCCTTCATAGATAACACTTCTTTTATTCCCTATCTGCTTTCAGGGTTCTTTTCATGTCTTTGATTTTGGAGAATTTTATTATGATTTGTCTTAGTGATTTTCCCTTTGGGTGTAGTGTATCATGCCTTGGGTTTGTTCAGTTTCTTGGCTGCTTACCTGCTTGTCTTTCAAGATGTTAGGGAAATGTTCTTCTAGCAGTTCTTCAATGATCTCTTCTGTGGTTTCCTTTGTTTCTTCTTGTTCTGGAACTCCAATCATCAATAGGTTATTTCTCTTCATGTAGTCCCATATGAATCTTAGGTTTTCTTCAGGTTTTTTCATTCTTTTTTCTGCTTGTTCTTCTTTCTCACCAGTATTGAGAGACTTGTCCTCAAGCTTGCTGATTCTCACTTCCATCCCTTCAGTTCTACTCCTTTGCCCTTTCAGTGCATTGTCCATTTCTGATATTTTAGTATTGATTGTCTGGACCACTTTTTGCAAGTTTTGTATCATTTCCAATGCTATATCTATTTTTGTTTGATTGTTCCTATAGCACTTTTCTGACTTCATCCTATCTCCACGAGTCACCATTATGTTTCTGCAATAACAATAAGCTGTCTTGTCTATATAGTTAAAGATGGTCACACCACCTCTGATCATCCAGGACAGGTCACCAGTCTGTCTCCTTTTTATGTCACATCTGTTCAACTTTCTCTCCTAGTAAACATTCAATCCACTTTCCTATCCCTTCACCTGAAACTCAGGCTTCCAGAACTATCATCTGAATCTATTTCACTTGGTTTACCGTATCTTTGTTGTAGAGGGTCTATATAGCATTATTGCATAGTCCACCATCTAGCTGCCTCCCCCTTTCCATGAACTTTTTGAAGCACCTTTGTATATCTGATAAGGGTCTAATATCCAAATATATATAAAATTTCTCCAACTTACCAAAAGACAACAACAACAACAAAAAAAACAACCCTGAATAACCCAATTTAATAAAACAGGCAAAATGTCCTTCAACATTTAAACAGAGTATATTCAAGTGGCTAATAGACACATCTTTAACCATCAGAGAGATGCAAATCAAAACCACAATGAGATACCCCTTCAAATCTTAGGATGACTAAGATTTTTTAAAAAAGGAAAATAACAAATATTGATATGCATGTTGGGAAATTGGAAAGCATATCCATTGCTGATGGGAATACAAAATGGTACCATCATTGTAGAAAACAATATGACAGATCCTCAGGAAACTAAAATTGTTCTTGAGTGCTGTGGAACCAATTCTGACTAATAGTGACCCTGTTTAGTGGTTACAAAGCAGGCTGCGAACTGCAAGGTCAGCAGTTCAAAACTACCAGCTGCTCCGTGGGAGAAAGATGAGGCTTTCTGCTTTCATAAAGATTTAAGGCCTCGGAAATCCTGTTCAGGGTCGCTATAGGTCAGAAACTACTCAACAGCACTGAACAACAACAACAGCATAGGGATTCCAAGGAATGACTGATGGGTTTCAACTTGTAGCCTTGCAGTTAGCAGTCCAGTGCTTATCCTACAGCACCACACCTGGACTCCCCATTCCTATTATATGCATGCAGAACTTAAAAACAGTGACTGTGACTCTTATATATACCAATGTCCATTGCACTGTTTACAATAACAAAAGGTGGAAACAATCTAAATGTCCTTCAACAGTTTACATGCAACAGAATATTTACTAGTCAGTCATGTCCTAGGGGAAATTTATTACAAAGTTATAGTAGTGAAAAAAGGGATTCCTTTTGGCAAACGTAGCAAAGAGAGAAACAAAGGTGGGTAATGGACTGACATATAATCATAACAGTGCCTGAGTCCAAAGAACATTATAAAACCAACAAGTATATAAAGGCTAAAACTCACTAGAGGTTTCTTATTTCCATAGATATGCTAAAAACATTGAACTGTTTTTCAATAGATCAGAGTCACAGTGTTTCAGAAATAATGTGTATATGTGTGCTTTGGGGGAGTGGGTAGGAGTTGTTTCACAGGTTCAACAGGTTAGGGGAAAAGGAAAAGAGATAAGGGATAAGGGAGGAGCTGCCTGAGCTGAGATCTTTAGACCTTTTTCCAGAGCATCTGTGAAGGCCTGGACTGGGTTCATTAGGCCCTTTT
This sequence comes from Chrysochloris asiatica, assembly GCF_000296735.1. NCBI lineage: Eukaryota > Metazoa > Chordata > Mammalia > Afrosoricida > Chrysochloridae > Chrysochloris > Chrysochloris asiatica. The sequence goes on from NW_006408976.1 coordinate 783,572, forward strand.
TATGCACACCTGTGAAGTTTTACCTTTCTTGAGTTCAAAACGTCCCTCTCTTCTCTCCCAGAATTCTCACATTGATGGGCGTGTCAAAATTGTGTCAGAATTATGTCAGATACTCAAGGTGGCATTTGACATTAAGGCTTGAAGATGAAGTCACAGCACTGACCTCAGGTCTTTAGATTTCAGACCCTAAAGCATCCATAAAGAGAAATAAAGTCCTGATATGTGCCATAAAATGAATGAACCTTAGAAATATTTAGAATGAGACAAGGCAGTCACAAACAGACACATACCATATGCTCACACGTGAAGTGACAAGACTAGAGAAATGTATAGAGACAAGGAGTCCTGGTGTGGCATTGTAGGATAAGCACTGGACTATTAACCACAAGGCTGGTGGTTCAAACTCACCAGTCACTCCTCAGAAACCCTATCAGTGTCACTATGAGTTGGAACCAACTCAATGGCACTTAACAACAACACATGGAGACTAAAGTTTATTAGGTAGTACAGTAGAAGCAAAGGAGAGTCAAAGAGGGAAACTTTGTTTGAGAAGTAATATGTTTTTATTTATGGTGATGGAGAATTTACTGTTTCTTAAGAGTAATGGTTGCATAATGTGTTTAATATAATTGATATCAGCAATCTGTACACCTCTAAAAGGTTTAATTGGTAAATGCTGTATTATATGTATTTTTACAACAACCAAATAAGGGAGAGAGCATGTACTGAGGTTATTTATATATAACCAAACAGCTCATGGGATTTATTTTACTGGTTAGGAGATTTAGAAGCATGGCTTCATGGGATGTTTCAGTGAATTGGCAAAATATTGTTAGTTTTTTTTCAAGTTTTGTGTGTGAATTGAGTGAAGGTTTACAGAGCAGATCATCAATTTTACATTCAACAAATCATACACCTCATTTCATCTCATTAATCTCCTCACTGCAACATCACTTATCCTACTTACTCCAATTTTCTCGTTTTTATTCTGTCCTTTCCCAACCCTTCAGAACGTTGTCCTTGGGCAAATACTGTCATTTTAATCTAGAATGGTAGATCATTCTATGATGTGCATACCTTACTAGTGTTGTTACCCCACACCCCATATACCTTTCTATTGCTGGGCTGAAAATTGAGCCACAGGAGTGAGTTCAATTCCAGACCTGAAGGGTGACCAAGGACCATAGTTTTGGGGTCCTACCAGTCTCTACTTGATCAGGGAGCTTTTTCTTTTTATGGTTCGGAGTTTTGTTCCACATTTTCTCCCACTCTAGCCAGGACTTCTATTGTAATCCCTTTCAAGCAGTTGGTGGTGGTAGCTGGGCACCATCTATATATTCTGGTCTCAGGGTTGTGGAATCTAATGTTCCATCATTCCATTGGTCTAATTGTTTCCAAGAATCTTCAGTTTTCATCACTCTTCTTTCTTCTGGACAGAGAGACACCAATAGCTACATTTCAGATGGCTGCTTGAGAATGTAGTTGCTACTCACCAGAGTAGGATATAGAACATTGTTTTTGGGGACTATGTTATGTTAATAGACCATGAAGTTGCCTGAGACCATGGCTTTGAGCTCTCAAGCCCAGCAAATCATTCCCTCAAAGGTGTTTGGTACTGTCTTAGAAATTTTAACAAATTTGCTCTCTGAATACTCCACCACATTCAAGGATGTATTTGCAGCAAAAGTAAATACACATATACAAATATCTCTGTCAAACCAGAATATATTAATGAGTGCATTCCTATTCTCCCTCCTATACACATTCAGCCTGAATGTCTATCATATTGAATGATGCAGAAAGCATCAAAAGAAGATGGAAGGAATACACAGAGTCACTGTACCAAAAAGAAATGGTCAATATTCAACCATTTCAAAAGGTAGCATATGATCAAGAGCCAATGATACTGAAGGAAAAAGACTAAGGTGCATTAAAGGCATTGGCAAAGAATAAGGCACCGGGAATAGATAGAATACAAATTGAAATCTCTCAACAAACTGATGAGGCATTTGAGGCATTCACTCATCTATGCCAAGAAATCTGGAACACAACTACCTGGCCAACTGCCTGGAAGAGATTCATATTTGTGCACATTCCAAAGAGAGGAGACCCAACAAAGTGCACAAATCAACAGAGAATATCATTAACATTGTATGCAAGTAAAATCTTGCTAAAGATAATACAAAAGCAACAGCAACTATACATTGACAGAGAAATTCCAGGGATTCAAACTGGGTTCAGAAGAGGATTTTTGTTGTTGTTTTTAGGTACTATCAAGTCAGTACCGACTCATAGCGACCTTATGCACAGCAGAATGAAACACTGCCCAATCCTGGGCCAACCTCAATACTGTTGCCATGCTTGAGTTCATCGATGCTGCCACTTGCCCAATCCATCTCGTTGGGGGTCTTCCTCTTTTTCTCTGACCCTCCACCTTACCAAACATGATATCCTTCTCTAGAGACTGGTCCCTCCTGACAATATGTCCAAAGTATGAGAGACGAAGTTTGGGCATCTTGGCCTCCAAGGAGCACTCTGGCTGCACTTCTTCCAAAACGAATCTATTGGTTCTTTTGGCAGCCCATGGTACTTTTAGTATTCTCCTCCAACACCAGAACTCAAAGGTATCAATTCTTCTATGATCCTCCTTATTCACTGTCCAGCTTTCGCATGCATATGAGGTTATTGACAACACCATGGCTTGGGTCAACAGCACCTTAGTCCTCAAGCTGACATCTTTGCTCCTCAACACTTTAAAAAGGTCTTGTGCAGCAGATTTGCCTAATGCAATACGTCGTTTGATCTCTTGACTGCTGCTTCTGTGAGTGTTGATAGTTGATCCAAGAAAAATAAAGTCCTTTACAACTTCAATCTTTTCTCCATTGATAAGAATGTTGTTTATTGGTCAAGTGGTGAGGATTTTTGTTTTCTTGACATTGAGATGTAATCCATACTGAAGGCTGTGCTCTTTGATCTTCAACAGTAAATGTTTTGAGTCCTCTTCACTTTCAGCAAGCAAGGTTATATCATCTGCATATCTCAGGTTGTTAATGAGTCTTCCTCAAATCCTGATGCCACGTTTTTCTTCACAGAACCCAGCTTCTCGGATTATTTGCTCAGCATACAGGTTAAATAAGTATGGTGAAAGAAAAAAACTATGTCACACACCTTTGTTAATTTCAAACCATTCAGTGTTCCCTTGTTCTGTTCAAACAACTGCCTCTTGGTCCAGGTACAGATTCTTCATGAGCACAATTAAGTTTTCCAGAATACTCATACTTTGCAATGTTGTCCTTAGCTTGTCATGATCCACACAATCAAAAGCCTTTGCGTAATTAATAAAGCACAGGTAAACATCTTTCAGATATCTGCTTTCAGCCAAGATCCATCAGACATCAGTAGTGATATCCCTTGTTCCACGGCCTCTTCTGTATCTGGCTTGTGACCTAACACATAGCCAATTCTGAAAAATGTTCCATGTGCACTGGAGAAGAATATATATTGTGTTATTGTTCAGTTGAATGCTCTGTATTTGTCTATAAGGTCAAGTTGGTTGATTGTGCTGTTTAGGTCCTCTGTAACTTTGTCGAGTTTCTTTCTCTTCCCTTTTCGAAAGAGGCATATTAAAATCTCCCACTATAATTGTAGATTTATCTATCTCTGTCTTCAATTCTAGTAGGGTTTGCTTTATATATCTTGCTGCTCTTTCACTGGGAGCGTAAATGTTTATTATGGCTATTTCATCTTGCTCAATTGACCCTTTAATTATGAGATCGTGTCCTTGTTTATCTCTTATGCTGGTTTTTGCCTTTAAATTTATTTTATCAGAGATTAGTATTGCCATTCCTGCTTGTTTTTTATTGCAGTTAGCTTAGCATATATTTTTTGCCATCCTTTGACTTTTAATCTGTTTTTGTCTTTGTGTGTAAGATGTGTCTCTTACAGCAACATATTGAAGGGTCTTGTTTTCTTATCCATTCTGCCACTCTCTGTATCTTCACTGGTGCACTTAATCTATTGACATTCAGTGTAATTATCAATAGGTATAGATTAATTGCTGTCATTATGTTAAATTTTTGTGGTGCTGTTCGTTCCTTTGTTCTACATGCCTTCTTGGGCTGTGCTCATGGTTTTTTTGTGCTAATTCTTGTCAGTTGCTTCTTAGTTTTAATATTTCCTTGTTCTACTTGGATCTTCATTTTCATGGTAAGTTGTGAAGTATTAATTTTCTTTGAAGTTACCCTATAGTCTATTAAGTTTTCCCTGCATTTAAGACAGTCTATTGTATCCTATAATCTATCTGACCTCTTCACACCTGGATCTTTGTTCCTATATTATTCCCTTCTTTGACATTGTTAATATTTTGAACTTTGGTTGGCCTCACAGGTCCTCTGAATTCATTGCTGTAATTTTGTTCTGTTCTGAACTCTGCTGTCTGTTGACTGAGTTCCAGGTGGTGTTGTCATGTCTGTCAATCTCTGGTTGTTGTCTCTTCTTGCTGGTTTTTCATTCCAACAAATTCCCTTTAGGGTGTTTTGAAGCACTGCATTGGCTTTGACAAAATCTCTTAGTTTCTGTTTATCCTGGAATATTTTGATTGCACCATTATATTTGATTGACAGTTTTGCTGGATAGACAATTCTTGGTTGGTGGGGATGGGGGTGGGGTTGAGTAGGTGAGGGGGCAGGTGTACGGGGTGTATCCTTTGATTATTTGATGATGCATGCAGAGGATTATAATCATTGCAATGAGGCGAAATGCAATAGGATGAATGTAAATAAAAACTTAGGAAAAAAACTGAATAAGAAAGGCAGACATAATGGTAATAATGATCACAGAGCAAAGTACTCCACTTGTTCATATGAAGAATAAATTCACACTGACCCATGACTATGTAATCTTTTCTGCCAGAGCACAAATGTATTTTCTCACATTTCTAGAGACTAAAAGTCCAAATCAGGGTCATGGTCATGTGGATTCCTTCCTTGCTGATGGTGTTGGTGTGTCGTGCAGTTGGTTCCAACTCATAGTGACCCTGTATAGGGTTTCTGAGGCTATAAATCTTTATGGGAACAGAAAGTCTCATCTTTCTCCCATGGAACAGCTGGTAGTTTCGAACTTCTGACCTTACAGTTAGCAGCCCAACTTGTAACCACTACGCCACCAGAGCTCCTTCCTTGATGGCAGTCCTGGCTATTTCTTGATTCTATGATAACCCTCACATAGCATCTTTCTTCCTCAGTATATAATTTATTGTACTAGAATTTAAATTAATGGCATACACTCAAACTAAATATCATAATTATCTATTACACTGATAATATATTGAATAGGGGTAATGTAAATATGAAGGACAGAATGTGAGTTAATTACCCAAGAAACAAACCAAACAAATGTGTAAATTAAAAGCACAGGAAATGGGCCACAATAAATGGATCCTGTCAGAATTGAAGAAAAAAATGTGGAAGAGAACTCAAATTTTTTAAAAGTACATACTTACTTGACTGTTTGAGACTAGAGAAATTGCCAATACTATTGTCCTGAGATATTATTTAAATCTTAAACTGAAATTACCCCTTGAGATGACCTTTTAGCTGAATAACAGATTGGCTAATAAAATAAAGAATATCACCCTTTCGATGAGCTCCTTTGAATTATCATCTATATAAGACCAAGGTCAAAAATTATCCTGAAGCAAAGATGAGAAGGTAAGGGGAAACTAAACTCAATGCCATAAAGTCAATTCCAACTCATGACAACCCTACATAAGGTTCAGAGCATCTTTCTTTCATGGAGCAGCTGGTAGATTTGAATTACCAACCTTGTGATTAGCAGCCTTGTTTTAGTCATCTGATGCTGCTATAACAGAAATACTGTAAGTATTTATAAACAGAAATTTATTCTTTCACAGTTTGGGAAGCTAGATATCCAAATTCACATCACTGACTCTAAAGAAAGGTCCTTCTCTCCTTTGAGAATCTGTAGGCCCAGCATTCCTTGGAGCTCTCCATGTGTCTTGGTATTCATGTTTCCCTGGATCTAGAAGCTTAACAGGTCAAGGATTCCAGCTGCATAGGATGCACTGTACCGTGGCTCTTCTTGGCTCTTCTTTCTTGGTGCTGGTGATGGTGGTTGTGTGTTGTGGAGTGGGTTCCAACTTACAATAACCTTGTGTAGGATTTTAGAGGCTGTAAATCTTTACAGGAGCAGAAAGCCTCCTTTTTCTCCTGTGGAGCAGCTAGTAGATTCAAACTGCTGAGTGCAATTAGCAGCACAACTTGTGATCCACTACACTACCAACGTCCCTTAAAATTTTACTTTAGTGATAGGATAAACATAAAAATCTAGACCAAATGTTTCTGTGAATAAAAAGAAATAGTAAGCATTCACTGATATTCTGAGTAGAAGCTGAAGGAAATCCTTCTGATTAATTCCAACTTTAGGACAGACAATGGCCATAATGAATATTCTATTTTTCTCTCTTTGAAGCCCCTACACCTCCCATGTGATACTGGCACTCCTTAATACACACGTCATTGTTTCACAAGAGACCACTCTAACACACAAAAGGAATTATCAGAAATGTTTTGGGTTGCATAGGTAAATGAGTTATTGAGGTTCCTGATATTTGTCTCATTAAAAAAAAAAAAGGTAATTAAACAAAACTTTAAGATTCTACAAAGATGATTCCATGAAGATAATTCTATGCAGGTGATTAAAAACAGTACGGAGCCAATCTTTAAGATTCTACAAAGAGCAAGGAGTTGAGCCACTGGTGTGCATGTACTTGTCAATTTCTTCTTTCCCAGAGGTCACTGTTTTAGAAATCCTCTGGAGCAGTTCTACTCTGCACACAGGGGATTGCCATGAGCCCAAAGCAGCTCCTCAGCACCTAACAGCAAATTACTCACAGAGAAGCAAAACAACAAGGGACCTAGATTCCACCTTCAGGGTGACTGCAGTTTTCTGAGAAAGAGAAACATTCTTTTTAAAACTTTTATTATGATTTGTTTTGGGTGAAAATTTACAGAGCGAATTGGTTTTCCATTCAACAATCCATGCACATTTTCATTCTTGACATTTATTGCAGTCCCCACAAGGTAACAGCATTCTCCCACTTTCTTCCTGTGTTTATCATTTCCATTTATCCTTCATTCCTATCCCTTCCTACATTCTGAGTTTTAACTCTGGGCAAATGCGACCCTTTGGATCTCTGTATGGTAGATCGTTCTAAGGAGTGAATACCTTCCAGGGGTTATTGTTCACTTTATAGGCCTGTCTGTTTGAGTCCTGGTGTGGATATAAGATTACTGGACTGCTAACCAAAAGGTCAGCAGTTCAAACCCACCAACTGCTCCTTGGAAACCCTATACAGGGTAGCGTAGTGGTTACGAATCGGGCTGCAAACCTTAAGGTCAGCAGTTCGAAACTACCAGCCGCTCCGCGGGAGAAAGATGAGGCTTTCTACTCCCGTAAGGATTTACACCCTCGGAAACCCTGTACAGGGTCGCTATGGGTCGGAACCGACTCGACGGCACTTAACAACAACATGAGTCAGAACCAACTTGATGGCATTTGCCAACAACATTGCCTGCCTCAAAGTAAAGCCACAAGCGTGAGTTTGGATTCAGGCTTGAAGGTATCTAAGGGCCATAGTCTGTGGTGTCCCACCAGTCCCTATCAGACCAGTAAGCCTCGTCTTTTTATTAATTTAAGTTTTGTTCCACATTAAAAGAGAAACATATTTTAAGATTCCTAAAACAGGAATCAAAGTGTTTGAAAAGCAGATATTCAATTAAATATCCTTGAACAGTTTCTCAAATGATTGATATAATGAGTTTGTGGTTTGTGAGTGTATAGAGGACTACATTGTCATTAGTATGGTGATGATAATGTGGTCTGGAGTCAGTTCCAACTCATAGCAACCCTGCATAGGGTTTCTGAGGCTGTAAGTCTTTATGGGAGCAAAAAGCCTCATCTTTCTCCTACGGAACAGCTGGTAGTTTCCAACTGCTGACCTTGAGGTTAGCAGCCCAACTTGTAACCACTATGCTACTAGAATTCCTTCATATTGTCATTAATACCTCATATTTATGTAAAAAGTAAAATCTAAACTTCAAAAAAACTGAGTTGTTTATTTTGTTAACTGCAGTCGAGTCGGTTCCAACTCAGAGCAACCTTGCATAGGGCTTCTGAGGAGTAACTGATGGGTTGGAACTGCTGACCTTGCAATTAGCAGTCTAGTGCTTATCCTACAGAGCCACAAAAACTCCTAAGTAAAGATTACATGAGAACAAATCACATCGTCTTGCATTCTGTGTAATCATTAGGAGGTTATAGCACTTTTATTCTGCTAATATTCATAGCTCTCCTGGTATTATACAGTATAATTATTAAAACTCCACTGATAGTTATTGAGTGGACTTTGCAATATAGTTTCATACAATATAATTTTTATTAACTTTTCATTTTACTCTATTCATTGTCACCCTTGGCTCAGTACACTTGGGCTCAGTACAAACACATACAAGTGCATTTCTACTAAAATATTCCATAGTTTAAATTTTCAGATTTTATTTTTGTTGGTAATCTGGATAGAACTCCCTGACTTTTACTCTAAAGTGATAATAATGTTTATTCTAATCATGATTATATCTTACTTTCTTACTTGAAAAGAATGAAGCACAGATTAAATATTATATCAAGATTCCATACTAATCCAGAGGAATAGTACAGAATAGAGATTTTATTTAGGGTTCAACAAACCTCAAACTGCTTGTGTAAACAAGCAGCTCATGTTTATTAATGCATCTTTTCAGAACCAATATGTGTAGAAACACAGAAGCTGTCATAAAACAGTGGTTACACATCAATTCTATCCTCTGTGTACAGTAAATCAAAATGAAACTTTTCCATTTGAACTTTATTTAAGTAGATCCTAGCATTCTTGTGCACTTTTTATGAACAGAGGGATGTTGTTTTCTAAGGATGGAGTTCCTAGGAGGTGTAAATGGTTAAACTCTCCTAACTGATATGTTGGCAGGTTGAACTCAACCAGAGGCACGGTGGAAGAAAGACTTGGAGATCCCAAAAGATGACAGTCTTGAAAACTTTATGTAGTGCAGTTGTACTCTGAAACATGTAGGGTGGCCTAGAGTCAGAATCCACTTGAGGACACAGGAGTTAGATCCGTTTCTCAAAGATAATGGTGTGGGGGAAAAAGGTTTTAGGATTAAAATTACAAAGGATGAATTATGGTTGGATGGCAAGTCTCTGAACTTTAGTTCAACATCTGTTTTTTACAATCACCAGTGGATCTGTGATGTTTAATTTCTTCAGATTTTTATTCTGGTACAACTCTCCCATAGTTGTTATTCTATGAAACTTTCATCATGAACCTAAACTCTTTTGTTACTGTTCTTCATCACCACTCCAAACTTCTTCAAAACTTCTGTAAACTATTGGCTGGGAAGTCTAGAATCTTTCCCAAAAAGGAGCCGACTGGGTGTGCAAGTAGTCGTGGAAAGGAAGTGTATGCTCGTAAGACACCTTGCTAATTTGTCAGAGCATTTTCCTTTCCCCCATGAACTAAGGAGGTGGGCCTTTTGGTTCGTAACAATGCTTCTACTTAGATCGATTACTTTAAGATTGCAGTTTTTATCCCTATGAATGTTGCACCTAATTATCGCCATATTCGATTACACAAATGTCTGCTGTTTGTGTTCTGACTCTTTCTGCCAATAACTGCTGAAAGTTATTTATCGCAGCTGTAACGGAGCACTGACAATGTAGGCTGCAAAGTGTGAAATCATTCCATTTTACTGTTGTGGTCTCTTTAAGACTGATAATATTCAGTGAAACAGGCTTGCAAAAACCCCGTTTAACTATAATTAAAAAGAGTGTCAAAGTGGGGTGACACTAGATGGTGGTTAGCCGGTGAACACAGCGTGAACGCTAGTTTTTATCAGAATCCACACCATTCAGGGGGAATGCTTTCATCTGAAAACGATTACTATGTTGCCTTCAGGTTTCCGCCCCTTCCTCCTCCCTGATAAAGTTCTTGCTAAGTAGCTTCCCAGATGTGGTTCATTTGGAGAAAATGAGCAGGAGAGATTGAAAAGGCTGCAGTAGGCGAAGCGCTGTCAATCACACTTACGAATGCATGCGCTTTTTCGTTTTTCCATTCCCCGAGGGTTTGTTCCGCTTTAAGCGCGCTATGCCCTCGCCTCTGCCGGTGCGCCGTTTCTTCCCCGGCGAGTTCTCCCCCTCCGGGGACTCGAGGCCCTGCAGCAGTCCCTGCGAGCGCCCAAGTCAGCGGGAGCAGCGCGTCCTGGGCGGCCCCTCTCCCAGGGCACCTCGGTTACCCCGCCGCCTGGCTTGGTGCTCCATCGACTGGGAACAGGTGCGCTTTCTCCAAAGACTAGGGACTGGAGGTTTTGGCTCTGTCTACAAGGCCACTTACCATGGACTTCCCGTGGCCATAAAACAAGTCAAAAAGAACACCAAGAACCGACTGGCATCGCAGCGAAGCTTCTGGGCTGAGCTCAACATAGCCAGACTCCGCCACGACAACATCGTGAGGGTGGTGGCCGCCAGTACACGCACGCCCGCAGGTTCTGATAGTCTGGGCACCATCGTCATGGAGTTCGGGGGCAACACCACTTTACACCAAATCATATATGGAGCTAACAGCTACTTGGAGGAGCCAGGAGAAGAGTCTCCCTGCTCTGCTGGACGACGATTAAGTTTGGGAAAGTGTCTGAAGTATTCCCTTGATGTTGTCAAAGGCCTGATTTTCCTTCATTCACAAAGCATCGTGCACTTGGACCTGAAACCAGCGAACATTTTGATCAGCGAGCAAGATGTCTGCAAAATTGGGGACTTTGGTTGCTCTGAGAGGCTGGAAGACCTGAGTTTCCAGGCTCCTCACCACCTTGGCGGCACCTACACCCACAGGGCACCAGAGCTCCTGAAAGGAGAGACCCTAACTCCCAAAGCTGACATCTATTCTTTTGCCATAACTCTATGGCAGATGACGACGAAGGAGATGCCTTACTCCGGAGAGCGACAGTATGTGCTCTATGCTGTTGTGGCCCACAATCTTCGTCCTTCTTTCTCAGCTGCTGTCTTCACTGACTCTGTCCTGGGCCAAAGACTTCAAAGCCTCATTGAAAGTTGCTGGAGAGCCAACATTTGGCAGCGGCCAAGTGCAGAACTTCTCTTCGTTGATCTTAACTCTTTAAATGTTCAGTTTGGCTGACTTTAAACCTGTATGAGACAAGCTTTTCTCTTTGTATTCATTTTTAAAGAAGTGGAAATGTAGAAAATGTAAGATGGACTTTTGGAAAATAAAATTACGTTTTTACTTAAAACATTGATTAGTCTCAAATGATTTTTTTCTAAGACAAAGCTGAGCTAAAAATTTAGTACTTGCCTTAACACTGTTAATAGCTAACCATTTTCATTTACAAAGCTGTGGGTTTGGCTTCCCACAGCTACTGTTTAACAGCTCTGTTTTATTGCCAGTCTTAGTTACCTGTACTGCTACAATAGAAATATCACAGTGATGGCTTCAACAAACAAAATTATTTTCTCATTGTGGTAGATTAGAAGTCCAAATTTAAGGCACCAGCTCTAGGAGAAGACTTTCTTTCTCTGCCAGCTCTGGGGGACGATCATTTTCCCCTTTCAATGCCAGTGGGCCCCACATTCCTTAGAGATATCCATATGTCTTTGGTCATTCCCTGGATCTAGGAGATTCTTAGCACAGGAACTCCAGATTCAAAGGAAACAGTCTGCTTCCAGCTCTTCTTTCTTGGTGATATGTCCTTTACCTATGTTCACGTCTCTCTTACAAGGTAAAGGTATGATTGATTGTAGCAAAGGTGTGACTTGAAGAAAAGCAGTGATGTGAGTACTTAAGTAATGCTGGGGCCTAAGTGAGACCCTCTTGTGGAGCTATGTATGACTCAAGATACAACCCACCCTCATTAACATACGGAGGTTAGAATTTACCACACATATCTAAAATGGAGAATAATTACTTCAGATCACAAAATGCAAGACAACCACACAATACTGAGAATCATGGCCTAGTCAAGTTGAAGCTTATTTGGGGGGACACAGTCTGCGACATTGACTTTCTTCAAATTTTTTATTGATTAAACCAATTTGTCCAAAATAGAACTGAATTGTGGAAACACCAAAGTTTTTCCTATAAATTCAAGTAATACATTCCATACCCACCACCTAAATTCAAACTATTAACTAGTTACTTAGCTTCATGCTAAATCAGTTAAACAAAAAACAAAATTTCTTTTTCTTGTTCTTTCCCACCAAAAAAAAGTAAATAGAAAACACTTTTGTTTGTACAGACGGTCCCTGGGTCACAAAAGTGGATATTGTTTCCATTTTATTTTTGTATCTTATTTTTTTCCTGGGCCAACTGCACTTCTCATGGTACACATCCATAATCACTGTTTCTGTTCCAAATCTTTTCTCTCCCCTTTATCTTTTTTCTCTCTTCTTTATTTTCATTTCTGAGAGGTTTCCTAATAGTTTGTCCTAATGAGAAAATAAATATTATTTCCCTTCAAGTACATGAAGAAGTGCAGGCAGAGTGCTCCTTAGAGGCCAAGATGACCAAACTTCGTCTCTCATACTTTAGACATATTGTCAGGAGGGAGCAGTCGCTGGAGAAGGATATCATGTTTGGTAAGGTGGAGGGTCAGAGAATAAGAGGAAGACTCCCAACGAGAGAGATTGGCCAAGTAGCAGCATCGATGGACTCAAGTGTGGCAACAGTAGTGAGGTTGGCCCAGGATCAGGCAGTGTTTCTTTCTGCTGTGCATAATGTCGCTATGGGTCGGTACTGACTCGAGGCACCTAACAACAACAACATTAAAAAAAAAAGTGACTTCCCCTTTTCCCACCCTCCTTTTTTTTAACCTGCTTTCCCAGTCACTCAAGTTAGCACGTGTCTACACTTTACCCAGTGAATAATTCTCCCTTCCCTTCCACTTCTGGTAACCATCATAGACTGATTCTTTCAGCATAAAAACCTTTTCTTGACTTCTTATAGTAGTGGCCCATACAACATCTGTCCCTTTACAACAGACAAGTTGCACTCAGCATAATGCCCTCCAGGTTCCTCCATGTTATATAGTGTTTTGCAGATTCATCAGCGTTGTTTAATATTCCATTGTGTGTATGTACCAAATTTGTTCAACCATTCCTCTACTGATAGGCATTTAGGCTGTCTCCATGTTTTTGCTATTGTGAATAATGCTGTATATATGGGTGTTCATATATACATTTATTCATGTTGTGGCTCTTATTTCTTGAGGATGTATACCAAGTAGAGAGACTGCTGGGTTATATGGTATTTCTATTTGAACCTTCTAGAAAAGTGCCATACTGTTGTCCACAGCTGTTGCACTCTTGTACAAACCCACCAGCAGTGCAGGGGGGTTCCATGCTCTCTGTACCCTCACCAGCATTTGTTATTTTCTGTTTTTTTGTTTTTTAAACTTAGTTATTAATGCTAGGATAATATGATATCTCATTGTTGTTTTGATTCTGTAGGATAAGCACTCGACCTCAAGGTCAGTTTGAACCACAAGGTTGGTGGTTCAACTCACCAGATCTTAGGAAACTCTATACAGGGTCACTATGAGTCAGAACTTACTCAACAGCACTTGACAATAACAACAACAAAATGGCTAATGAGGACTCCTCCTGATGTGGTGCTTTAGGATCAGCATTGGACTTCGAACCACAATTTTGGCAGCTCAAACCCCAGCTACTTCTTGGAAACCCTATACAGAGTTGCTATGAGTGAGAACCAATTCAACAGCACTTAACAACAACAATGGCTAATGAAAGAACCCTAGTAGCATAGTGGATTAAGGGTCAAGCTGCTTAAAGTATGATGAGGCCTGGGGACTCCTGAGCCCATGGACAAGGACATGGCAACAGAGGGCTAGAGCTGAGAGTGAAGTGTCCAGTAGATATGAAGTAAGGGGAAATGCACAAGGGTGCCCAAATAGGGCCCATTGGACCTAGCTTCAGTTGCTGGATGATCAGAACCCAACTAGAGGAAGATAAAAGAAAAAAAAAATTTTTATAAAGAAAATAAGTAAATTGTTAGAATCTGATGAACTTGACCTATACTTATGGATGTAGCAGCTTAAAATACCAACCAAGAGGGAAGGAATCTTCACAGCAAGGATCATTCCCATCCCCTCTATACACAGGATTGCTAGGGATGGGCAACTTAGACATTGGCTACCTAAAATGGGGGCACTATAAAGGCACGAAATGACTGGCTTACAAGTTTTCAAGAGGGAGTTTAGTTTCAGAGTGTGCAGGGGAAGGTAGAATCCCCACTGAGTGGTTTTTATCCTGCCTAGACAGGTCTGATGAAAGGAGATGGGGACAAGACTCTTATGATCCAATAGTGAGTAATTGTTATCATGACTGGTTTGATTGTCACAACTGTAAGATAGAAGTTTTGTAGCAAAAAGGGGTGAGTGGTTGATCTTAACAATCCTGAAGTGGAGGACGCTGGGACTATCAAGGGAGTAGAGCAGGAGTGGAGTGTGGGACCCTACCCAGAGAAGAGACGATGCCAGAGATGGAGCAGTTGAGGACTTCATCTTTCTCCCGTGGAGCAGCTGGCAGTTTCAAACTGCTGACCTTGCGGTTTGCAGCCTGATTCGTAACCACTATGCTGCCAGAGCTCCATAACTACAGGGATACTTCTGTTTTAAAAGTAATAATAAATTTCTGTTGAAACACTGCAAAAAAGAGATTAGGGCTGCTAACCTCAAGGTCAGCAGTTCAATTCTACCAGCCCAGCTCCCTCCATGGGAGAAATATGAGGCTTTCTGCTCCTGTAAAAATTTACAGCCTCAGAAACCCTATACAGGGTTGCTAACAGTCAGAACCGACTTCATGACACATAATCACAACCACAACCAATGGCTAATGATTGTGAGTAGTTCTTTGTTTGTTGACCATCTGAATATCTTCTTTGGTGAAGTGTCTGTTTATGTCCTCTGCCCATTTGAAAATTGTATTCATCTTCTTGTTGAGGTGGTGAAATGTTCTATAAATTTTAGAAAGTACCCCCTTGTCTGATATGTCATTGTCAATAAATTTTTCCCAGTCTATGGGTTATCTTTTGATTATTTTGTTGATATATTTTGATGAACATAATTATCTAATTTTTAGGAGTTACCAGTCATCTATCTTGTCTTTTGTTTGTATATTTTCAGTTATGTTTGACAGTGCATTCATTTATGCCATATAGCAGAGCTCCTAAGTTTGTCCCTATTTTTTCTTTGATGATCTTTATAGTTTTAGGTTTCACATTTAGGTCTTTAACCCACATTGAATTCAGTTTTTGTATATGGTGTGAGAGATAGGGTCTTATTTCATTCTTCCGCAAATAGATTTCCAGTTTTGACAGTACCATTTGTTAAGGAAACCATTTCTTCCCCATTGGATGTGTTTTGGTCCTTTGGGCATATTTGGGCCTGGATCAACTGGGCATATGTAGATGGATTTACTTCTGGATTTTAAATTCTGTTCCATTGATCATTGTATCTTTTCATTGTACCAGAGACTGTTTTGATTATTGTAGTTGTGTAGTAGGTTTTGAGACCTGGAAGTGAGAGGCCTCCTACTTTGTTCTTTTTTTCAGTAATGCTTTGTTTTTCCAGGGTCTCTATCCTTTCTATTTAAGTTGGTGATTAGTTTTTCCATCTCTTTAAAGAATGATGTTGAGACCTGGATTGGGGTTGCATTATATCTATAGTTTACTTAAAGTAGTGTTTACATGGTATATTCTTCCATTTTTGTAGGTCACTTTTGGTTTTTCTTCTTGTTGTTGCTAACTATTGACTCATAACTCTCTATAGGATTTCTGAGAAGCGGCTGGTGGGTTTGAACCACCAACCTTGTGGTTAGCAGTCCAGTATTTATCCTACAGCGCCATGTTTTATGGTTCTCTTCGTATACATCTTTTGTTTCTCTGGTTAGATTTATTCCTACCTAAGTATTTAATCATTTGAGTGACTATTATAAATGGTATTGTTTTTCTAATTTCCTTTTCAGAGCTGTCTTTAATAGTATAGAGGAATAACTGATTTTTGAATGTTGATCTTGTACCCTGCCTCTTTGCTAAATTTTAAAATAAGTTCCAATACCTTTCTTGCTGAGTCTTTAGTATTTTCTGTGTAGAGGATCATATCATCTGCAAATAGTTTTATGCCTTTAATTTCCTTTTAGTCTTAGAGTTCTGCCTAAGGCTTCCAGCACACTATTGAATAAGAGTGATGATAAAGGACATCCTTGTCTTGTTCCTGTCCATAAAGGGAATGGTTTCAGTTTCTCTTCACTGAGAGTGATGTATCATGGAGTGGGAGGGGGTGCGTGAGCCGTGGAGTTTGTTCCAACTCATAGCAACATGTTCTTAATTATGTTGAGAAATTTCTCTTCTGTTCCTGTCTTGTTGAGAGTTTCTATCAGGAATGAGTGTTGGATTTTGTCAAATACCTTTTCTACATCAATTGATATGATCGTGTGTCTTTTTCTTTGTTTTAGTTATATGTTGGATTATGTTGTTTTTCTAATATTGAACCATTCCTCCATACCTGGTATGAATCCCACTTGATCATGATATGTTATTTTTTGATAAGTTGTTAGATTCCATTGACTAGGATTTTGCTGAGAACATTTGAATCTATGTTCATGAGTGATATTAGTCTGTAATTTTCTTTCTTAGTGATGTCTTTGCCTGGTTTTGGTATCAGGTTATGCTTGCTTCATAAAATGAATTCAGAGCTGTTCATCCTTTTCTATGAAGTGTGTCTTTAAGTCAAACTATAGTTAATTTGGATCAGGTGCATACAGTTGTTATTTAGCCTTATTTTAGTGTAAGAAAGGATCACTGGTGGCACAATGATTAAAGCATCATCAAAGGGTCAGTAATTCGAACCCACCAGCTGCTCCAAGGAATCCTGGTATGGCACTGTAGCACAAGCACCAGATCACAAGGTCAGAAGTTCAAATTCACGAGTCACTCCTCAGAAACCCTATACAAGATCACTATGAGTGGGAACCAATTCGACGGCACTTAACAACAATAAGCTGTTTCAAGGGTAAAAGATGTAACAGTCAGCGTTCATAAATATTTGCAGCCGTGGAAGACCTATGGAGGTTTCCATCCTGCTCTGTAAGGCCGCTATGAGTCAAAGCCGCCTGGAGAGCAGTAGGATAGTGCCAGAAAAGGTTCAAGGCTTTTTCATTGATTTCTAAAGCTATATATGCAGCAAGTGCAGGTGATTGTGATAAAGAATTGTTGGGGGTAGGAGTCCTGGTATGGCACTGTTCAATAAACACTGGGCTGCTAACCACAAGGCTGGTGGTACAAACCCACCAGTCACCCCTCAGAAACCCTATAAGGGCTCACTATGAGTTGAAACCTGCTCAATGACACTTAACAGCAAACAACAACAGCAAAGGGTTAGTTTAATTATTTTATGGTGTGGGCAAATTTACACAACATTAAAAGACAAGTATGAGCTGGATGTTTGTAAACTGGGTTCTGCCTGTAAGGGCACATAAGATTTACAAATTGAGGTAAATTTCTTTTAAAATAAATGATTAAAAGATTTATTGAACTTGTACTTTGCCATATGTATACATTGCCTAGAGTAGAAACATTTTCTACAATACTTCTAAAATAAGTGACTTTTGCCACCTGGTATTTGGACTCAGAAGTAGATGCCAGAGCAAAGGGAGAGAGAGGAGTGGATCTTTTCATTATTGTTATTGTCAAGTGCCTTCGAGTTGTTCTGACCTCATAACCACCCTGTACTGGCTTCCCGAGGAGTGAATGGTGGGTTTGAACCATCAAGCTTGCAATTCAAACCCACTTTGTGATCTAATGCTTATCCTACAGTGCCACACAAGGACTTCATTTTTTCATTTGTTGTTGAGTCGGTTTTGACCCATAACAACCCTGTATAGGGCTTCAGAGGAGCAGATGGTGAGCTTGAACTGAGGACCTTGAGGTTCAAACCGACCTTGTGGTCCTGTGCATTTACCCCCAGCACCACACCAGGACTCCATCTTTTCATTAGGGTCACTAAAACTTCATTTGGAAATAGCAGTTTCAATGAGTGGGAAAGGGCAAGGTCCTTCCAATTGTCTGGATAGTTTGTGGCAAGAATTGAGCGGAAGCTTTGTGTGAACTGTTAAGGCAGGCAGGAGAGGTAGAAGCCTTAGAAAGTGGTAAAAATATATGGATTTTTTTTCCCTTAAGTTTAGTTCTAGAATTGAAGGAAGTGAGTTTTTTTGTGTGAGGAAGAGGCCGTAAGAGACAAAGATAATTAATAAAACTAAAAAACTGTAAAAGTAGTTCCTACTAGGCAAAAGGATGCTAATCAGAATCAAAGGGCATCTCTTTCTGAGATAAGACCTAAGAAGCGTCAGACAACTGTCATAATAAATACATTTAAACTGAAAACCGAATCAACCCAGTTGCCACTGAGTCAATGCCAAATCATAGTGACCCCACGTGTTGCAGAGAGTTGTTCCATAGGGTTTTCATAGTTGTGATCTTTTGGGTGTAGATGACCAGGCTTTTAATCCCAAGTGCCTTTGAGTGGGTTCAAACCTCCAATCTTTGGGTTAATCCAGTGCTTAACCATTTGCCCCAAGGTCACCATAGATAGGTTTACACAGGAAAAAAGGAGATGAATGAAGGTCCTATCTGTGAGCTTCTACTTGGTAGGAGTGATGAAGGAAGGAGGCTAGAGAGTGAGAGCATGGTTTAGACCAGCTCGGAAGGGAAGCAAAAGGAAGCTGCCTGAATTTAAAACTAACTAAATAATGAAAATGTCAAGTATCATTCAACATGCAACCATTTTTTTTGAAGGAACTATGAAAACATTAACAGTTTTGCTAACTCTACAGATAAACCTGGGAAACCAACTATTCACATATCAATAAATCCTTCCACTGTCTACTGTAGCAATAGGGGTTCATGTTGGTAAATTAAAAATACAATGAATTTGTTTCATTCCACCCACAAAAAAATCCCAGCCCACTGTCCTTGAGTGATCCTACTTATGGTGAACCTATGTTATTGTTGTTAAGTGCTGCTAAGTTGTTTATGACTCTGTATAGGATTTCCAAGGCTGTAAATTTTTGCAGGAGCAGAAAGCCTCCCCTTTTTCCCAAACAGCGACTGCTGAGCTCAAACCATCGACACTGTGATTCTAAGTCCAGTACCTATCCTACTGAGTCACCGTGCTCCCTGGTGACCCTATGTTGTTCTTAAGTGCCATGGAATCAGTTACCACTCATAGTGACTCAGTATAGGGTTTCTGAGGAGCAGCTGGTGGGTTTGAACTGCCCACCTTGTGGTTAGTCCAGTGTTTATTGTATAGCACCACACCAGAAGTCCCATAGGGTTTCCAAGGCAGTAAATCTTTATGGCATATCTTTTTTTCTGCTGAGTGGACTGGTGGATTCAATTGCCAACCTTTGGGTTAGCAACCAAGTGCTCTAACCACTGCACAATCAGGGATCCTAGTTTTTCCACCAAACATGTTTAAAATGAGATTCTAACTAAGCTGATTGCCTCATTAACAGTCAGTGAGTTGTATGATTTTAAGATGGCCCCTCTAAAGGGCATTAAAATCCATAACTAACTTTCAAACTTGACATGGTCCCAACTTGGATTAAAATATCTACCCTTCTCCTGGGAGTCATACAGAGTGACAAACAAATAGGGAGGAAGAAACACTGCAAACTTCAATATTGGTGGAACTAGGAGACACAAAAAATGTGCTAATTCCATAACATATTCAGTGATGCCCAGATCCTGTAGGAGACAAGTGCAGGAAGCAGTGAGGGCAGCTC
This sequence comes from Chrysochloris asiatica, assembly GCF_000296735.1. NCBI lineage: Eukaryota > Metazoa > Chordata > Mammalia > Afrosoricida > Chrysochloridae > Chrysochloris > Chrysochloris asiatica. The sequence goes on from NW_006408976.1 coordinate 803,507, forward strand.
AGAACAGAACTGAAGAACTGGTCTTTGACATTCCAGGAAACCTCATCATAAATGGATACCCACTGTGAAAGGCCAATGTTGGAGAAGAAACTCCTGAGAGCAGGCTGATGGCAGACAGAGCTGAACTTAAAAATCACAGGTAGAGAAAGGAGGAGCAGAGAGTGTGGAGGAGGGTCCAGTCATGCTGAGGTCAGAAGTGGTAGGAAAAATGCACACATCAAAGATGCATGGGTCACTATGGGGAACTAATGTCAGGGAAAACAAAATAGGCAGAAGAAGCTTGCCTGGGCCCAGTTTGCTCAGGAGAAATAAAATGTGTGGCTGCGTGAAGAAGCCCACAGGGAGGACATATTTGAAAGAAACAAATAAGGTCTTTGGGACAGCAAAGATCTTTAAATTGTGAGAAAACTATTCTGATAGCATATAGGATATGCCCATGTAGGTTGTGTACAGTTGAGTTGGTTCCTACACATAGCAAGGCTGTCAATATTTATGAGAGCAGAAAGTGTCATCTAACTCAAAAAACATTGCTACAAAATCATAGTAACCTTTATTAAACAAAAATATCAAAATATGGATTTTCCGTCTCTGCAACCCTTCCCCAAATGAAGATCAAAGACCACATCCTTAAATATGGGTTCACTTCAATGTAAAGAAAGCAAAAATCCTAATCACTGGACCAGTAAACAAAATCATGACAAATGGAGAGATTAAAGTTATCAAAGTCTTCATTTTGCTTGGATCCACCATCAACACTCATGGAAGCCGCAGTCAAGAAGTCAAACAATGTATTACATGAAGCAGATCTACTGCGTAAGACCTCTTTAAAGTATTCAAGCACAAAGATGTCAGTTTGAAGATTAAGTTGTGCCTGACCCAAGCCATTTCCAATAGCCTCATATGCATTTGAAAGTTAGACAGTGAATAAGGAAGACTGTAGAAGAATTGATGCATTTCAATTATAGTGTTAAAGAAGAATATTGAATGTACCATGGACTCCCAGAAGAACAAACAAATCTGTGTTGGAAGAAGTACATTCAGAGTTCTCTTTATAAGCAAGGATGATGAGACTTTGTCTCTCAGACTTTGGATGTATGATCAAAAGGGACCTGTCCCTGGGGAAGGGCATCATGTTTTGTAAAGTGCAGGGTCAGCAAAAAAGAGGAAGACCCCCAACAAGATGTATTGGCACAGTGGCAGCAGCAATGAACTCAAGCTTAGCAACGATTATGAGGATGGCACAGGATGAAGAAGTATTTTGTTCTGTTGAGACATTTTTGAAACAGTGTTTCGACGGCACCTAACAACATCCCTTCCCAGAAGAATTCACCTCTCCTTGATTTACACCACATCAAATAGGCAGTTCTGGCATCCTCAAGGGTCTCAAATTATGTTTCTTTTCAATATTCTTTGAGTTTGGAAAGCAATAAGAAGTTTGAAGTGTCCTGGCCTTTTTCTCACCAAGGCGGTTTTCAATTTTCTTAAGAATTTTTCATAATAAACCCTCATATGTGCTTCAAGAAAATCCATCAAGGGGGCTTCCAGCAAGAAGGTGGACTAGGTAGACACACTACACAGATCATCTACTACAAAGATAGATGAAAATCCTGGAACACTGAACTTCAGAGGAAATGTTAGAGAATTGGACTAAATGCATGCTGGGAGGAGATGCTGAGCAGGGACAGAAAGAGAGGGAGACAGGCTGATAAAGAGCTGGCCAGACATGAGGAGCTCTGGTAGCGTAGTGGTTACGAATCGGGCTGCGAACCTTAAGGTCAGCGGTTCGAAACTACCAGCTGCTCCGCGGGAGAAAGATGAGGCATTCTACTCCCGCAAAGATTTACACCCTCGGAAACCCTGTACAGGGTCGCTATGGGTCGGAACCGACTCAACAGCACATAACAACAACAACAACAACAAGATATGGTGAGACCATCTTGGGAGCAGCTATGGCAACAGACAGTGTGGTCATCTCCCACCCTCATCCACTCCCAGTTCAGAACCTGCTCTTCAGGAGTTCAGAGCCATGGGTCAGGAGCCATGCCAGAGTGAGGCAGGCGCCAGCTGTGCCACTTCAGTGCAAAGCTTTGATGCCTGGATTCAGGTGGGTTCAGCTCCAGACCTACAGAACCCTAAGTCACCAAACCAGTAATTAATGAGTTATCCTGTCCCCTGCTGCTGTGTGATCCCAAGACACTAAAACCAGCTCCATCAGGGCCTCCACGAACTACATCTGGATTTAATGCCCTAAACATAGGTTGATAGGAACTCTGTCTAGAACCAGGAACTTGATGTCACATCCATCTCTTGAGCAACTTGGTTTCCAGGAGCCCCCCAGAGTTCTTTCTTCTCCAGATCCAACATCTACACTGTTTTGTTTTTGTTTTTAGGTTAGTTTTTTTTCCTTTTCTTGTTTCATTGTTTTTGTTTGGTTATTCTTCCTCCTCCTTCTTCTCTTTTCATTCCCTTGAATTTTATCCTTTCTATCTCTGTTGTTGTCCTTTTTCCTTCTTTCTCTCTTTTCCCTTTTGATATTTCTTTACTACTCTACTCTAGTTCTCTTTCCATCTTCCCTCTCTGTTTTTCAATTTTTTATTACTTCTGCTCTTATTTTTCTCATCTATAGTTCTACTTTCCTGTCTCTCTTCTCTTTTTTAGTTATGCGTGTTTTATTTTTCTTATTTTTTCCTTTTATTTCCTCTCTTATTTTTCCCTTCAATAGCTCCATTTCCCTGTCCTTCTTAGATCTATATGAAGTCCTGGTGTGGCACTGTGGGTTAATGCGCTGGACTGCAAGTCAGTTTGAATTGCAAGGTAGGTGGATCAAGCTCACCAGCCACCCCTCAAAAACCCTGTATGGGGTCACTATGGGTCAGAACCAACTCAATGGCACTTAACAACAGAAACTCGTTGTTATTGTTGTAGTTGTTATGTGCCGTGGAGTCGGTTCCAACTCATGGCGACCCTGTACACAGTTTCCAAGGCTGTAAATCTTTACGGGAGCAGAAAGCCTCATCTTTCTTCTGTGGAACAGCTGGTAGTTTTGAACTGTTGACCTTAAGGTTCGCAGCCCAATTCATAACCACTATGCTACTAGAGCTCCATAACAACAGAAACTTAGGTCTTAATAATTATTGTATTTTTTTTTCTAGTTGCTGCCTATTTTTATGTCTTTTTTCTCTTTTCATTGTTGATTCCTTGTTTGTTTATTCTGTTTTGGTTTTGTTGGGGGGAGGGATTACCCTGATATATGTGAATCAACTCATTAGGTGAAACACATACTTTTAAAATATCTATAAAGGATATTTTAAAACAGTCCAAGACTCCCCAAAATGAAGAAAGCCTAAAAGAAGAAACAAACCACACATTCAGCTAAGGAGAGCAGCAGCAGCTGAGGACTAAAATAAAGTAAGATGGCTTCCTGAACATGCTTGAATAGGGCATCAAATTACAAAGAGGAAAGACCTAAAGGTCTGTGGAATAATAGAAGACAGCCAGAAGAAATATAAAGGAAAAGGAGGGGGAAGAAAACAGACAAAATAATGGTAGCCAATGCCAAAAGCGTGTCTCCTTACAGAGGAGTCAAGTTCTAGTGTTTCTCTGATTTAAGAACTGGAAGTAGCTATCCCCCTCTTTCAGGAATAGTGAGTTATATTAGAATGCATTGTACAGTCAGTCTAACCAAACCGTTGTTAACAATGAATAATCTTTACTTTAAGTCTTTAAAAAAAATTTTGGTCCTCCTTAAAAACCATCTGAAGAATAAATCTTAAAAGGATGAGAGGGAAAAAGAACAGAAAAATAACCTGTATACTCTCCTTTCCCCAAGTAATTGTTGTGACAAGGGTGACAGTTGTTTTATTATGGGTAGATCATATACTATAATGAATTGTCTAGTGGAATATATCTTTTCATAATTGTTTCGTAATTTGTTGCTATTGTTACCTAAACTAGAATAATGCACCACTAGGACAATTCTGTTTCTGTATAGAAAGCTAATTGAATTCAGACTTGAGTATGCATTTAGTAGATTGTTCAAGTTCTCTTCTGACTTTTCTACTGCCCATATCTTCAACATTCTGGTATCCATTAGCACCTCCACTAGGGTGAAGAAATGATGGAGATACAGTCAACAGTTTGTCTATTTTCTAACATGACTTGAAGACAACTTCTACATTTAATTTATTTGTACTTTTCTCCAACCCATTTAAAAAATTCTTCCTTAGGCAATAAAAATACCATTAAAAAATGTTAACTCTTTGTGATGACCCCAGACAAAAGTGAGCTATCGTGGATACTCAAAACTTCAGCACCCATGCCAGCAGTGAAGAGATTTGATTTGGATCTTCATGGAATCGATCGCTGAAAAGTCAGGGCTAAATAATAGTTGGTGCATACCCATAGGCCCTCCACTTGTTCTCATCAAAAATAAATAAATAAATAAATAAACCATCAGAAATAATAAGCTAGTCAACCCAGTTGGTATAGCATGTACTCCAACTCATGCTAACCCCATGGGTGCCAAAGTAAAACTGGGGCCCTTAAAGTTTTTTTATTTTTTCTGGTTAAGAAATGTATTTTTGCTGGTATGTGATTTTATTATTAATATGCTGTTCATTTGTCAATCAATGCTTCATGGGCATTAAAGGCAGAAATGGCCACTGGAAGTTTACGGATCAGGGATATTGTCTTCATTGATACTCATTCTTCCTCTGTTTCTCAATTTCTTTCTTATACCATTTAAGTCATAGCCTTGGAGTCATACATATCCATAGTGTCAAACACCATTACTGCAACTCATGGAAATTTTTGATAGGTTGTAAATATAGAAAAGTTAGTGATATGCAAAACAACATTTTAAGTAGCTAGGAGACTCAAACAGGGAGAGCCACTGGTGACACCTACCCCAAGGTGGGATTTCTGCGCTTACAGTGGACAGAGGGAAATTAGTTTAAAAAGGGGGAAAAAAAACAAAAAAAGCCGGCAGGAAAAGAGAAGCGGCGACTGTCTGACATCATCAGGCGCGGACTGTGCCTGCCTGAGTCACTTCTACCCTGCCCAGTTGACCCATGTCCGCCGGTCCCAGCACAGTCCAACCATGTTCCCGGGGCCGTCGGGCGCACGCGCACACAGGTGAGCAGCTCCCCTCCTGCCCAAGCCATGTACCGCGGACCTGCCAGACGCGCGAAAGCGAGCGACCCGCCTCCCGCTGAACCAAGCAGCGTCCCTCAGCCCTTCCGGGCGTGCGCTGGCAAACAGCTCACCTCACGCTCAAGTGAACTGCGGGGTGCGGGGGCAGGCAGCCCCCCCTCCTGCCGCGAGCACCCACTGGGGAACCCCATTTGGGTCTCCCCTTTATTTTTATTATTATTATTTATCTTAGAAGGTTCAGCAGGAGCCCCGACGTGGCCCTGAGGGCTGGGGTGCCACTACAAGGTCACCTGAATTACAGGGTCAGTGGTCCACACCCACCAACTGCTTCTCAGAAACCCTATAAAAGAGCATTAGGGGAGGGACGTCCAGCGCTTCCCTGACCCAGCAACACAGGCTAGCCCACTGCCTAACCTCCAAGACTCAAGCCCTGCCAGTAAGGCACAAGCCGGCACAAGCCAGCACAAGGGGAGACGCCTTGAGGTGATTTTTACCAACAGCAACAAGGCAATCCTGCTGTGCCCCTGCAGGTTAAGGAACTAGACTGCAGAATCTTTTGAACTGCAAGGTCGGAAGTTCAGGCCCACCAGCTGCTCCTTAGAAACCCTATAAAGGATACATGGTTTGGCTTTCTTCTCTTTCTTTTTGCTCTGCGGGTTAAGGGACTAGACTGCAGAGCGCTTTGAACTGCAAGGTCGGTAGACCGCCCCCACCAGCTGCTCCTTAGAAAACCGATAAAGGGTTTGTTTTTTGTTTTGTTTTTTGCTGTTATTTGTTTATATTATTATTACTTTTTTTTCCCTTTTCCTCTGTTCTCTTTCTTTTTGTGTGTGTGACTAGAGGTTGCCTTGTTTAATCTCATTTTTCTGGGGCTGAATCCTTCCTCTCTTTTCTTTTTCTCTTTCTTTATCTCTCTCTCTCTTTTTTGTTTTTTGTTTTTTTGTTTTGTTTTGTTGTTTTTGTTTTTGTTTTCTGTCCCTTCTTTCATGCTGTTGTTGTTTTTTTGTCTTGCTTCATTATTATCTCATTATCGCTTTTGTTTTTTACTTTGCTTCTGATTTTGTTTGCTACCCAACTGGTGTTGCTTGGAGGGCACATAGCCTCCCCTCCACTATCGGAAAACCCCATTTTTGCCATTGATTTTGACTTTGACTTTGTTTTCTACCTGACTGGAGCTGTTTGGCTGCCACAGAAAAGATTAAAAAGGGAAGACCACACCCTGACCACACTCTACTGGAGGCAATCAGAAAACATAAAAAATTACCAAACTACATAATTAATTATTAGGGCCACAGACAAACATTAAACATGCCCAAGAAGCAAAAGCAGATGTCCATAGCGGCACATGTCCAAAAAAAAGATAAAATA
>NW_006408976.1:815099-820254 GCF_000296735.1 Chrysochloris asiatica
AATAATCAGTGTAATGAAACAAGCTATATGAATGGTTGAATGTGAAGCTGATGATGTGCCCTGTAAACTTTCACTCAATCCAAAATAAAAACATTTAACTAAAAAAAAACAACAAAACAACATTTGAATGGTGTCCTAGTTGTCTAAGGCTGCGTACTCTAGAGAAGCAAAACCAATGAAGTACAGTTAGATATATAGATAGATGATAGATAGATTGATAGATAGATAGATAGATAGATAGATAGATAGATAGATAGATAGATAGATAGATAATTTATCTCAAGGAAATGGCTCACATAGTTATAAAGTCTGGCAAGTTCCAAGTTCATGAGTCAGATATCAGACTGGATGCTTCTCCTGACTCAGAAGGAGCTGATGAACCCAAGATTGGCAAGGCAGAAGGCAGGCAACTGACTGTGGAAGTAAACAAATCCCATGTGGGAAGGTAAGATGACCAGCTGTGGTTCACAGGCTTCAGAGACTAAATGATTTCTAAGATCAGCAGGCAATATGGCAGCCTGCTGGCTCAAGTTCAACAAACTGGAGTCAAGTGATGAAGAACCAAGGACAGGATCCAGATTCAGTCCATGGGCCTAGAGCCTGCAGCTGTATCTCTCCATGCCATCATCTCTGACACTATTTTTGCTGTTGCTGCTTTTCTAGGTAAGATCTTATGTTCCTCTAATGTTCTTTCTTTTTAATGATCCTGGAATTATCTTTTCCTGAAATGAAAGATTAACTACTCCCCCATTTTAGTTACACATCTTCTACAATTTCAGTTGTGACTATCACAATTAAGCCTGCTAATAATTGCTCACAATTGAATCATAAAATCCTATCAGCATTTTCCCCTATCCCATTTCACCAGATCCATGTAGTGAAGAGAAAAACTATTTTATAGGAATTCTGACTCACCTCATTCTGAAACTAAACACACTAATGAAAGCTTGTAAGCCAGACATTTTGTGCCTTTATAGCCACCATTTTTGATAGCCAATATCTAGATTGCCCATCCTTATCATCTCAGTGAACTGAGGAAACAAGCTTGTTCCTTGATATGAAGAATCCTTCCATTCCAGTTGGAATTTGGAGCAACTTCATCCACAAGCAAAGGTCCAGTTCGTTAAACGGTAGCAATTTATACTTGCTCACAGTATCAAGCATCTTTATCTTCACCTGGTCAAGTTTTGGTCAACTAGCCATACAAGCTAGATCAAATGAGTATGAGCTGACAATTTGGGAGTTCATGTATGCCTCCCTGAATTTCAGAACACCTGGCTGCTTCACTCTCAGCTCTAGCCCCCAGTGCCTAAGTCAGTGCCCATGGCTTGGGGGTTCACACAACTCCCTAAACTCCAAAGCAGCCAGCCCTTTTTCTTCTTTCCCTCATCTAAGGTCAACAGTTGTCAGTGGGATGTGGTCAAACTCAGCCCATGTCTTCTTGCTACATTTCCCCCACTTCTACTCACAAGTAGACCCAGGTGGTCACCAGTGAACAAACTAGACTGCTTGTTTGTTCCCTTTGGATTTCAGTCTTAGAAAGGGATTTTCCCTCCGTATGGTTCTCAGTGGCTGATTTTTCAGAAGTAGACCCCAGGCCTTTCTTCTAAGATGCCTCTAGGTAGGGTTGAATCTCCAAACTTTTGGTTAGCAGTTTTGATATCATATTACCCAAGAATTCACAGAAAAGAATGTTGTTGTTTTTCTTAACTGAGGAAGAACTGTTCAAGTGGAGAAGAAATTTACCTTGAAGACAAAATCAGGCCAAATATCCCAGCATAAGGGCTGAAGGAGAACATCTTTTGCAGTATCTCCATGAAAAATTACCAGTAAGGAGGGTGGAAGGTTGTATAAGCAATTAAAATCAGGGCAATTGAAATCAAAGAGGGACTGGGGGATGGGGTGCTGTTGACTGAAAACTGGGGAGCCTAACAGAGAAGGTAGGCTTTTCCTTCATGTCTCAAATGTCAGAGGGACAGCAGCCTCCAGGGAGATGTCATAACACTAACCGAGACAGGCAATTATTGTTCTGAGCAGTAGAGGAAAGAAGTGGAGACCCATCTTTCTTGATTGTATCTTGTAGCCTACAGAAACAAAGGCTGTGTTTAGTGATTCTTGAGCCTGGCAAAGGTTGAGGAGCCAGAGGGTGAATAGAACATCCTTCTTGTTTTCAAGTTGCTCTTAGCCCACCACCCTTAGTTTTACTAAAACTATATGTATATTTTTTCAATAACTACTTTACATACCACATAATCATTTCCAGATAGATTAAAGGGCATATATAAAACAAGAAGAAAATAGAATTGATTGCTAATGTAAAAACAGTAGAAGAACTATAATGGAGATTGCCATATTTCATTATGTGAAAATTAAAATTTTGAGATACTAAAATACAAATAAAAAGACAGACAATGGGCTGAGGAAAATATTGGCCAAAATGGATAAGTTAATATTTTTATTATATAAAGAACATATACAAATGAAACTGAAAAATCATCAAGCAATGGGAAAAAGACTTGAAATTCCATTCATGATAAAGAAACTGTACTCAGCAGACAAAGATGAGGACAGGAAATTATTTTCTCACTAGTGATTGGTGGGGGAGGTGGTTATGTGCCATGGAGTTGGTTCCAACTCATAGCGACCCTGTACAGGGTTTCTGAGGCTGTAAATCTTTTCGGGAGCAAAAAGCCTCATCTTTCTCCTGTGGAACAGCTGGTAGTTTCAAACTGCAGACCTTGAGGTTCGCAGCCCAATTCGTAACCACTACGCTACCAGAGCTCCTGTATGTTAAAAATAGAATGTCTTTAAAAACTTACACACATACACCAAAATGCTTAAATGATAATGAAGATATGATATAACATATACATTGCTGGTGACAATATAAATTGCTACAACTTTTAAAAATAATTGATTTGATTTGATTTTGTTGTTGAGAATATATCCAGCAAAACATACACCAATTCAAATTTCTACATACACATTTCAGTGACACTGATTACATTCTCTGAGTTGTACAGTAATTTCCACCCTGCTTTTCTGAGTTGTTCTTCCCAGATTAACAAAACCTCATTTCCCCAAAGGTTTCTTATCTAATCTTTGGAGTTGCTAGTGTTAATTTGGACTCATATAGATAGATCTTAAAAGAGTACAATGCTTAATGTTCTTTACTAATTAAGTTAAATTATTGTTTGGCTTAAACATGATTTCAGGGGAGAGTTTTTATTTAAGGTTAGACATTATCTCAGAGCATCCAGCCTCCATGGCTCCAGACATTTTGAATTCCATAAGAAGCTGAAATTGTGTTTGGCATTTTCCACCTTTTAATCAGAATTCCTCTTCAGAAACTTTGATCAAAATATAGCCAGACAACATACTATAACGGTAGCCAGGCACTGTCCAGTCCTGGTTTCATGGCAAAGGAGGTAATTAGCCACACATTCTATATCCTCTTCCTACTCTTGACTCTCCTTCGTTCTCTGTTGCTTCAAGAAAATACAGACAATTTTTTGTGTCTTAGATGACTGCTTGCAAGTTTTTAAGATCCAGGAACTATGCAGTGAACTGGAAGGCAGAGCAGAAGCACTAAACACAATATTAGGAAAATTAACTAGGATGACTCATAAAACTAAGACCCTAAACCTTCAAGGCAAGGAATCAAATCCCATGAGGTGTTTAGTTGTATATAAGCAGCCTCAGCAGCTACAATTTTCTTTGTCATTGTTGTAAATATATCTACCACACTACTTTTGCTAATTCAACTTTTTACAATCGAATAACTTATTTTTTTTAATGTTTTCTTGTGAATTATGTGATAGTTTACATGTGAGAACATTAGCTTTACATTCATCCTATCGTATATATTGTTTCATTGCCATGGTTACAGTCCCCTCCATGCATCATCAACCAACCAAAGGGTATACCCTGCAAGCCTGCCCCCTGCTCTCCCCCCACCCCCAGTCTTCAGCACACAGTCTCCTTCTCTGGGTCTAAAGTCCCCAGCTGCTCCATCTCTCCACGTCATCATCTCGGCCTCCATCTCTGGTGTCACTGTTCCTCTGGGTAGAAGAGCACGCTGCTCTTCTCCCTTGATGGTCCCAGGGACCTCCGCTCCTGGACTGCAAAGTCAATCACTCCCTCCTTTTCCTACAAAATATCTACCTTTACATTTCCAACCCTCATAGTCAGTCCTGATAACAATTATTCATTATACCACAAGAGACCCATCCCCATTTCCTATCATCAGCGCCGCCCAGACACATTGGATACTACTCTGGAGATTCTATCTTCTTCCATGCCCTCTGGATCTAGGCTCCCTCTTGAAAACTTATAAGCCAGTCACTTCTTGCCTTTGTAGCCCCACCCCCCCATTTTGGGTATCTAATGTCCAAGCTGCCCACCCTGTCTACTCTGTGTGTGGAGGGGGTGGGAATGATCCTTGCTGTAAAGATTTGTTCCCTCTTTGAACTACTGCATCCATAGTTGTAGGTCAAGTTCATCAAATTGTATCAGATTACTCTTTTTTCCCTCTTCTTTCTTCTTCTAGTTGAGCTCTAATCATTCAATCATTGAAGCCAGGTCAAGTGGGTATTATCTGCAAGTGTGGGTGTTTTTATGCATATGCCCTCTCTTCTTATCAGCTGGATGCTTCATTCTCTACTCTAGTCCTGTGTGACTATGTCACTGATTCTGGGCCAAGCAGTTCCCAGGACTTGCCACACTGCTGGCCAACCAGGTCTCCACTCGGGTTCACAGGAGTCTATTGACCATTGTAGAGCTTAGCTCGCAGCTTCATAGCTATTTTCCCCTCACTTCCCCTTCTTGGTAACAAACGTGATCACTAATCAGAGCGCATATCTGCTCATATAATCCCATTGAGTCTTAGTCTTGGAAGGCGGGTGAATAACTTACTGACAATAATTATATTAGTCAGCTGTGCATTTCGCTCTTGGTGTTATTGTTAGATGCCATTGAATAGGTTCCAACTTATACTTTGTTGTTGTTGTTGTTGTTGTTGTTGTTGTCAGGTGCCATCGAGTTGGAACCGACTCATAGTGACCCCATGTACAGCAGAACAAAACAATGTCCGATCCTGGGCCAACCTCACTACCGCTGCCACACTTGAGTCCATCAATGATGCCACCTGGCTGAT
>NW_006408976.1:820354-874936 GCF_000296735.1 Chrysochloris asiatica
CTATGAGTCAGAACTGATTCCACGGCACACAACAACAACAACAACCTCTAATGTCATGGTACTTCTGGAAAGGAGCTGAATCATCTCCATCTGACAGATGAGGAAGTAGCAAGCATTAACATTTCTGAAATTAGGATATGATTACAATCAATGGTGCCTTGTGGTTTTATTGGCAGTGCCTTTTCCTTTTTGATTGTATATGAATTAATGGTGCCTCTTATAGTCCCAGTAGTGCTGTAGGATCAGCTCTGGACTGCTAACCACAAGGTGGGCAGTTCAAACCCACTAGTTGCTTCTCAGAAATCCTGTAAAGAGTCACTATGATTGAGAACAGACTCAAAGGCACTTAACAACAACAACAGTAACAACAGTTTACAATCTGTGGCAGTTTGGATTTGGACAAGTCTTAGAAATTTGCTTATGGTCACAGAGCTTAAGAGTATTTGTACCAAAAATGAATCCAGGCTTGTTTGCTTCAGACTGCTGCTCTCTTTTTAATTCTGTCTCTACCAGAGAAAAGACTATCATCTTGAGTTAAGGACACAGGTTCAAGAAGAGCATTCATAAGCCAGTAAAGGGATCCCCACCTAGCCAGCCCAATTGTACATTGTCATTGACGGAAGAGCAAATGTCGCAATCAGAGCATGTCTACCTCTAGTATATTTGCACTTCTTTGCTCAAAAGTTCAAACTGTACTCCTCATGTGATACATTCATTCATTTATAAGCATAATCTCTTCACCATTACCACTTAATTGTATCACATCCTATCACACATAAAGATATGAACCCACAAGAGAGTGGGAAATTTGGGAACTATAGAAGGAAGGAATCGGAAATAGACATAAAAGGTTATGCATAGTCTACTAGAGACCCAGCAAAGATAGTATTTTCATATTATTCATTTCTGGTCCTTCCTGCTTTTTATCCTCCACCAAGCTACTTGAGATTTGACGATGCATCTGCATTTATAATTTAGTGCTAGAATTACTTCTTGGATTGTTGTTGTTTGGGGCTGTCAAGTTGGTACTGACTCATAGCAACCTTTTGCACAACAGAATGAAATGCCACCTGGTCCTGCACCAACCTCACAATCATTGCTACACATGATCTCACTATGGAGCTGCAGCCCCTATGCCAATCCATCTCATTGGGGGTCTTCCTCTTTTTCAGACTATTTGGATTAGATACATTTTAATATTTTCTTCTCTGCGCAGTCTTTGACACCTCTTTGTGAAGAAGACAACCAGGCCCAGGAAATCATTAAGAAGCTGGAGCAGAGCATAGCTTTTCTTAGCCAGTGTGCAGTTCGAATGGCCAGTAGGGCTGAGATGTTGGGAGCTATTACTCAGGAGAGCCGGGTTAGTAAAGCAGTTGAAGTGATGATTCAGCATGCAGAAAACCTGAAGAGAATGTATGCCAAAGAGCATGCTGAATTAGAAGAACTGAAATGGGTTCTTTTGCAGAATGAAAGATCTTTTAATGCTCTTGGAGATGAAGATGACTGCCAAATTAAAAAACATTCAGCTTCGCTAAACTCCAAGCCATCTTCACTTTGAAGAGTGACAATTGCTTCTTTGCCCAGAAATATTGGAAATGCAGGAATGGTGGCTGGGATGGAAAATAATGACAGATTCTATCGGAGGTCAAGCAGTTGGCATGTTTTGGGATCAAAGCAGAGTGAACACCGTCCCTCATTACATCGATTTATTAGCACCTATTCCTGGGCCAATGCTGAAGATGAAAGATGTGACCCAAAAACTAAAGATGACTCAGAACCACCTGGAGAAGAAATAGTAGAAAGGACAAGGAAGTCAAGTCTCTCTGAAAAGAAAAATAATCCATCAAAATGGGATGTTTCTTCAGTTTATGACTTAATTGCTTCCTGGGCTACAAAACTCAAGACTTCATTCAGAACAGCTAATAAGGCCCTGTGGATTTCTGTTGTAGTCATTGTACTGTTTGCAGCTCTGATGAGCTTCCTCACAGGCTTATTTTTCCAAAAGTCCGTGGATGCTACTCCCACACAGAATGGGGACTCCTGGATGTCCCTAGAACATGCCCTGTGGCCTTACACCAAATTCCAACAGAACGGGCCACCACCAGTGTGACTGCAGCACATCTTAATGTGCTCTCTGATTTCTTATATTTTTCTGAACTTATACTTAGCCTGTGTAAAACAGAACGATAAACTGTCATGTCCTCTACCATCCTCACAATCATGTTAGGGTTGAGCCCAGTCTTGCAGACACTCTTTCTTCACTGACTCTCTATTTTACCAAGTACTGTGTCCTTTTCAAAGGAGTGGTTCCTCCTGATAACTTGTCCAAAGCATGTAAGGTTAACTTTTGCCATCCCCCCTTTGAAGGCGCATTCTGCCTGTACTTTGTCCAAGACAGATTTGTTCATTCTTCTGGCTTGTTAGGTTGTTAGGTGCTATCAAGTCATTACTGACCCATAGTGACCCTATGTACAACAGAAAACAACAACAATCTGGCCCTAGACATCCTCACAATTGCTGCTAAGCTTGAATTTATTGCTGCTGCCACTGTGCCAACACATCTCATTGGAGGTCTCCCTCTTTTTCTCGGAACCTCTATTTTATCAAGCATGATGTCTTTCTCCAGGGACTGGTCTATTCTGATAATATATCCAAATTATGAGAGACAAAGTCTGGTCATCTTGGCTTCTAAGGAACATTCTAATTGTACTTCTTCAAACACAGAGATGCTGGCTTTTCTGGATGTCAATGGTACCTTTAAAATTCTTCTCCAACACTATATACTCAAATGCATTAATTATTCTATGGTCTTCATTATTCACTGTCTAACTTTCACATGCACATGAGGCTACTCAATGTATCATAACTTGGATTAGGCACACTTTAGCCCTCAAACTGACATCTTTGCTCTTCAATATTAAAGAGGTCTTGTACAGCAGATTTACCTAATGTAATACATTGTTTGATTTCTTGACTTCTGTTTCCATGAATTTTGATGGTGGATCCAAGCAAAATGAAGTCTTTGGCAATTTTGATATTTTCTCCCATTTATCATGATGTTATTTATTGGTCCAGTGCTGAGAATTTTTGTTTTCTTTATATTGAGGGGCAACCCATACCAAAGGCTGTTGATCTTCATCAGTAAATTTTTTGAGTCCTCTTAACTTTCAGCAAACAAGGTTGTGTTGTCTGCATATCTCAGGTTGCTAATGATTCTTCCTCCAGTCCTGATGCCACATTCTTCTTCATATAATCTAGCTTCTTGGATTATGTGCTCAGCATACAGATTGAATAAGTACAGTGAAAGACTACAACACTGAGCACACCTTGCCTGATTTTAAACCATTCAGTGTCCCCTTTTTCTGTTTGAGCAATTGCCTCTTGGTCTATGCAGAGTTTCCTCTCAAGCACAATTAAGTGTTCCAGAATACTCATTCTCCTCAGTGTTGTCCATAGTTTGTCATGATCCACACAGTCAAAAGCCTTTGAATAGTCAATAAAGCACAGGTAAATATCATTCTCATATTTTCTGCTATCAGCAATGATATCCCTCATTCCATGTCCTTGTCTGAATCCGACTTGAACCTCTGGCAGCTCCCTGTCAATGTACTGTTGCAGCTGTTTTTTAAAATTATCTTTAGTATAATTCTTCTGGTAGTATAGTCAATATATTCTTCACCAACACCATAATTCAAAGGTATCAGTACTTCTTTGGTCTTCCTTATTCAGTGTCCAGATTTTACATGCATATTGTGTAATTAAAAAAAGTTGGGGCCAGATGCACCTTAGTCCTCAAAATGATATATTTGTTCTTTAAAACTTTGAAGAGGTCTTTTGTAGCAGATTTTTCCAATGCAATATGCCATTTGATTTCTTGCTTCTATGGGCATTGACTGTGGATCGAAGTAAAATGAAATCTTTAAAACTTTCATTTCTATATATCATGGTGTTGTTTATTGGTCCAGTTATGAGAATTTTTGTTTTCTTTATATTGAGGTATAATCTGTACTGAATGCTGTCATCTTTGATCTTCATCAGTAAGTTTTCTTCATTTTCAGCAAGCAAGATTTTTTCACCCACGTATCACAGATTGTTAATGAGTCTTCCTCCAACACTGGTGCCGCTTTCTTCTTCATATAATCTAGCTTCTTGGATTATTTGCTCAGTATACAGATTTGATACATATGGTGAAAGGATACAACCCTGACAAACAACTTTCCTGATTTAAAACCAATAGTTTCTTATTCTGTTCGAACAACTGCCTCTTGGTCTACGCACATGTTCTACATGAACACAATAAAGTGTTCTGGAATAAGCATTCTTCACAATGTTATTCATGATATTTTATGATCCACACAGTCAAATGTCTTTGCATAATGAATAAAACACAGGTGACTATCTTTCTGGTATTCTGAACTTTCAGTCAAGATCCATCTGACATCAGCAATGATATCCCTTGTTCCATATTCTTTTATGAATCTGGTTTGAATATCTGGCAATTCTCTGTTGATGTACAGCTGCAATTGTTTTTTTTAAATTATTTTCAGAAAATTCAACTTATATGTAATATTTATATTGTTCAATAACTTCTATATTCTCCTGGATCACCTTTGGAATGGGCACAAATATGAATCTTTCCAGTTGGTTGACAAGGTGGCTATCTTCCAAGTTTCTTGACTGATGATTTCCTGGAAGGATTGCAAATATTAGTGGTACCATAAGGCACTTGAAGGATATATTATGGGTGGTGATTCCCTCCATATCCCCATTTAACTCACTAATTTAGATGGTACAAAGGACAGATGCAGCTTGGAGAATGACAGTATATCATTACAAACTTAACTATACAGTGCCAGTTGCAACTGCTGGTCCAGATGTGGTTTCATTGCTTGAGCAACTTAATATATCTCCTAGTATCTGTATGCAGCTATTATTCTGTCCAATGCCTTTTTCTAAATTCCTGTTTTTGAAGGATAGCCAGAAATAGTTTGCCTTCAGTTGGCAGTGCCAAAAATTTATACAGCTTCATTGTCACGCCTTAAGGATATTTCAACTCTCCAGCACTACATCATAATTTAGGCCTCTGGGATCTTGGTTACCTTTTTTCCTCCACAAAACGTATACTGATTTATTACACTGATGATATTGTGCTGATTGGACTTAATAAGGAAGAAGTTATCAATGACTCTAGATTTACTTTTAAGCAATTAGTCTGCATTTTGTATGTAAGGTGAGAAATTAATCTGACAAAAAATTCAGGTTCCTTTTTACCTCAGTGAATTTTCTAGGGATTTAGTATGTGGGGCATGTTGAGATATTCTTTCTAAAGTGAAAGATAAGTTGTTACATCTGGCCACTCCTACAACTAAAAAGGAGGCAAGATGCCTAATGAGCATCTTTGGATTTGGAGGCAATCTTCCTTCCATTTGGGTGTACTAGTCCAGCCTATTTATCAAGTGACTCAACCATATTTATTTTGTAATAATCTTTGTTGCAAATTGAGATGTCTGGCACTCGATTTTCAGTTTGAATATTTCTATATCTAGTTTAACTTGTGGGTAGTGTTGTCATGTATGTTTATCTCAGGGTTTTGTTTACTGTTGTTTGCTCTCTGTCTGAAGAACCTCTTCAGTATTTCTTGTAAGGTTGGTTTGGTTTTTTACAAATTCCTTTTCTTTCTGTTTATCTGGAAATGCCCTAATTTCACGATCATATTTGAGGGGGAATTTTGCTGAATACATGATTCTTGGTTGACATTTTTTTTCTTTCAGAGTTTTATATATGTACTCCATTGCCTTCTTGCTTGCATGGTTTCTGCTGAGAAATCAGAACTTAGTCCTTTTAGGTAGCTTTTAGTTCTTCCCAAGTTGCTTTCATGATTTTTCCCTTTTCTTTGGTTTGGATAGTTTATGGTATGTCCTGGTGATTTTCTTTTGGAGTCTATCCTACTTGAGATTCACTCAACTTCTTGAATCTGTGCTTCTTCTTTATTTTTTGTTGTTGTTCTTTTGTCTCTTCCTGTTCTGGAATTCCAATCATATGTAAGTTATTCCTTCTGATGGTGTTATGTGAGGTATTGGATTATTTAATGTGTCTCTTTTAGCCTGAGTCTTTGTAATGTCCCCAAAATAACTCTTTTCCTGATGGGTCTGGGTAAGAGAAAGTGGGAAAAGATACTGATAGGATGGCATGATTCAGCTGTGGATGTTAACAGACTTCATTTTAATTGTAAAAACTTGAAATTTTAACATAAGCATAAAGTGAACCATCTCAGAAGCAGGAGAGGAGCTCTCACTGCCATCAAAGAAGATAAGCCAGAGAGGAGCGTGTCCTTTGGACTCAGACATCCCTGTGCATTGAACCAGGAAGAAGTTCAAAAGTCAACCATCAGCTAGAAAGTTGTTGTTTACAGTTTTCCGGGATTCTCAAAGACCAGTATTAGAATACTATCAGGAAAAAGGTCCAACAATCAACAGTGTTCATTATGGTGAGATGCTCACTGAAGAACTTAAACCAAAATTTCGGATTAAACAAAGAGGACTGTTATCCAAAGGCATTGTGATCTTGCATGACAATGGATGTCTGCCCACCTCTACCTACACTGTTGGCAATCTGCAAAAACTTCATTTTGAGGTGTTAAAATTTCCTCCCTACAGTCCTCATCTTGCTCCACTGGACGTTCACCTGTTTGGTCCCCTGACAGCAGCCCTTTGAGGATGAAGATTCACCTCTAATGAAGAAGTGAAGACAGTGGTGCACTGTGGCCTGCAGCTCAGCCTAAAACATTTTTAAATAAGGGAATATGAAATCTTGTTGACAACTGGACAAAGTGTATTGAAAAGCAAGGAGATTATGTTGAAAAAATGATGTATTTGTCTTTTCTAAAGTTGATTCAAATAAACTCTAGTCAGAGTGTGGATCATTTTTTAATCACCCTCATACAATGACAATTCTGGTTCCCTAATTTCAGTCTTGTAGGTTTCTTTTAAGGAGCTCTGGTAATGTAGTGATTATGAATTGGGCTGCTAACTTCAGGGTCAGCAGTTCAAAACTACCAGCTGCTCTGCTGGAGAAAGATGAGGCTTTCTGCTCCTGTAAAGATTTACAACCTTGGAAACCCTGTACAGGGTCTCTGAGTCGGAACCGATTCCATGGCACATAACAACAACAAAAAAAAAAGGTTTGTTTTACTTTAAATACTTCCATATCTGGATTGAGTTCTGGGTGGTGCTGTCATGTGTAGTAATCTCAGGTTATTGTCTGATGTTGGTTCTCAGTGCCGAAAAATACTCTTAAGCGTTTTTTGTAAAGTTTGTGTGGTCATTACAAATTCCTTTCCTGTTTATCAGGAAATATCCTAATTTCACCATCATATTTGAGGGAGAGCTTTGCTGAGTATATGATTCTTGGTTGGCAATTTTTCCTTTCAAAATTTTTCCCATTGCCTTATTGCCTGCATGGTTTCTGCTGAGAAATCAGAGTTTATTCTTATTGGTTCTCCTTTGTAGGTAACTTTTCACTTTTCTAGAGCTGCTCTCAGGAATTTTTTCCTCGTCTTTGATTTTGGAAAGTTCGATTATGATATGTTTTGTTGATTTTCTTTTAGGATCTATCCCGTTTGGGGTTCATTCAGCTTCTTGCATGCTTATCTCATCTTTCATGATGTTAGGGAAGTTTGCTTTCCACAACTCTTGGACAATTTTCTCTGTGCTTGTCTCTTCTGTTATGGAATTCCGATCACCTGTAAGTTGTTCCTCGGTGTTATCTATGTTCAGGGCACTGAATCTGGAAGTAGTTCATGGGGGTCCTTGATGGAGCAGTTTCAGTGTCTGTTAGGACCACTTGGAAGCTAGAGGCAGCATGATCGGTTAAATGCTGGTCTGGTGCTCTGCAGGTTTTGTAGGTCTGGAGGCAAGTCAACCTGAATCCTAGCACCAACGCGGCATATCAAAATGGTGCAGTTGGCCCCTACCTCTCACTGGCATGACTTCCAACCAAGTGGCTCTGAACCCTTGGAGAGCAGAGTCTGCATTGATGGTCAATGAGAGTGGGAGGTGACCCACACCTCTGGCCACCAGGGGAATGTGGGAAAAAGAAGAAATTGCTCCTGACTCTGCCAGGTATTCCTCCTCTCCCAATTCTGCTCATAAGACATTTGAGCTGTATCTGGCCAACCATTCACCAGTTTCCTTCTCTCACTGTCTCTGCTAGCCTCTTTACCCAGCATGCACTCCACCCACCTGTCTAACCTTTATCTGAAGTTCAAGGTGCCAGAATTTTCATCTGTGTCTGTTTTATTTTGTCTATTGTATTTTTGTTGTAAAGAGTCCATGTAGTGCATCTGCCTAGTCCTCCATCTTACTGGAAGGGCTGGTAATGTGATATTTTTTAAAGATAAAAAACATTTAAGCTAAGGCCCAGTGAGTGATGATGGCACCAAGTGAGTTACAGCCTAGGTGAGCTATGGCCCCGTGTGAACTACAATGTGGGTGAACTACAGCCCTGGGTAAGCTACAGCCCCAGGTGAGCTTTGGCTCAGGTGAGCTACAACCTGGATAAACTAAAATGGCCCTGGTTGAGCTCTAGTCCTGGGTAAACTACAACCCAGGTAAGCTATGGCCCCCAGTAGACTACAATAACCCTGGTGAGCTACAGCCCAGGTGAGCTGCAACCCTGGGTGAGCTTCAGCCCCAGGTGAGCTACAACCCAGGTGAACTACAGCTATGGCTGAGCTATAGCCCCAGTTGAACTACAGGAGAAGCCTTAAGATCCAAGCAAAAGAAGAATTATGGAAACATATTCAAAACTTCATGCCTCGAGATAGAGATTTGATTCCATTGAAGAGTTTGGGATGCAAGGTGGGAAAGGTGTGTACCACTGTCACTTTGAAAGTGTGAATTATGTAATTTTTAAAATAACAACAACAAAGAAACAATCTATTATGGCTTCAGAGGGTGAGAGAAGGGCGGGAGGGAGGGTTGTTCATAGGCTAGAGGGCAGACAATGTGCAATAAGAGAGAGGTTAGCAGAGGAGTAATAAGGGTGGTGGGAGACCCAGGGAGGAATGTAATAATAAAGTTGTTGTTGTTAAGTACTGTGGTGTTGGTTCTAACTCATAGTGTCCCTGTACGGGGTTTCCAAGGCTGTAAATCTTTACAGGAGCAGAAAGCCTCATCTTTCTCCCACAGAATGGCTGGTAGTTTCAAACTCCCAACCTTGAGGTTAGCAGCCCGATTTGCAAACACTAAGTGACTATCGGTACATGTAGAGAACTGCAGGCGTGTAATAAAGCAAAGTATGTGATTTGTTTAATGTAAAACTGATGATCTGCTCTATAGACTTTCATCAATTCATAAGAAAAAGCTAAAAATAAAAAAATTTAATTAAAAAATTCATGATAAATAAAAGATCAAAATTTTAACCAAATACAAGTTTTTCTTTTTGTACTTGGCTCCAATACGGCTTTCATGCACTGATGTCCATAGTGCATGGTTTTAGATGTCTAGTATTCATCTCAGTCTGAAACTGTCTACAGCAGAACTCTCAAGTACCACCCTCAACCTGTTTTCCTTTTCAGTAAATGGCTGAATTCATCATGCTCAAAACCTGTATCTATCTTCATTCCCCCACTTCCCTCACTACTAACCTATATCTAAGCCATTTGCAGATCACATAGGATATATTCCCAAGCTATATTTCCAATGTAATCCACCACATAAATAAAACAAAGGAAAAGAAATATGATCAAAACCAAGGATGCAGAAAAGGTATTTGAAAAACTCCAGTATCCATACCTGATAAAAACACTGAACAAAATAGAAATAGAAGGGAGATTCCTCAATATGATTAAGGTCATATATACAAAACCAGCAGCCAACTTTACTCTCAATGGAGAGAAAATGAAAGTATTTCCCTTATGAATAGGAATCTGAGAAAGATGTCCTTTAACACTACTCCTATTCAATATTGTGCTGGAAGTCTTAACCAGCTATATAAGGCATGAAAGGGGAATCAAAGGCTTCCAAATTAGCAAAGAAGAAGTAAATCTCTCTCTGCAGATGATATGATCCTATACACAGAAAATCCCAAAGATTCAGCAAGAAAATTACTGGAACCCATTGAGAGATTCATCAAAGTGATAAGATATAAGATTAACATATAAAAAACAGTCAGATTTTGATAGGAGGCAGCAAGATGGCAGAGTAGGTAGTAATACTACATGGACCTGCTACAAAATGGTACAGAAAACCAAATGAAGCAGATGCAGATGATATTCCTGGAAGCATGAGTTTCAGATGAAGGAAAAGAGAAGTAGACTGAATGCTTATTAAAAGAGGAAGCTGAACAGACTCAGCAAAAAAAAAAAAGAAGACAGATTGGTCAGCTGTGCCAGTTGACCAGATATGGCACAGCCATTTTAAACTTCTATGAGTGGCTTCAGAGACAAGACAGCATACTGGTATTGTAGAAACATACCAGTGACTTGCAGCTATAAAGTAGTGATTTTTTTCTCTTTCCCAATGCTCCCCTGGTTAGGACGCAGTTGGTGAGTGGCTAAGAACACACCAACAAACAATCATCAATTAAATACAAATACAATGACACCATAATATCTCAGAGTTGACAGACAATTTCCATTCACATGAAGATACAAAGCAGAGTAGCTCAGACAAGTAACCAAGAGGCAGAGCCAGAAAATATTTTTGAGGAAGAAAAGGCATTGGCACTACCTGTATAATTCAAGAGAATGATATTTGCTGTTGTTGTTGTCAGGTGCCATCGAGTTGGAACCAACTCTTAGCGACCCCATGCACAGTAGAACGAAACAATGTCTGATCCTGGGCCAACCTCACTATCGCCACCACACTTGACGCCATCAATGATGCCACCTGGCTGATCCATCTCATTGGGGGTCTTTCTCTTTTTCTCTGACCCTCCACCTTACCCAGCATGACATCCTTCTCCAGAGACTGGTCCCTCCAGACAATGTGTCCAAAGTATGAGAGACGAAGCCTAGCCATCTTGGCCTCCAAGGAGCACTTTGGTTGCACTTCTTCCAAAACAGAACTATTGGTTCTTTTGGCAGTCCATGGCACTTTCAGTATTCTCCTCCAACACCACAACTCAAAGGCATCAATTCTTCTATGATCTTCCTTATTCACAATCCAGCTTTCGCATCCATATAAGGTTATTGAAAATACCATGGCTTGGGTCAGGCGCACCTTAGTCCTCAAGCTGACATCTCTACCCTTCAATACTTTAAAAAGTTCTGGTGCAGCAGATTTGTCCAATGCAATACGTCATCTGATTTCTTAACTGCTGCTTCCGCGAGTGTTGATAGTTGATTCAAGACGAATGAAATCCTTGACAACTTCAATCTCTTCTCCATTGATAAGAATGCTGTTTATTGGTCCAGTGGTGAGGATTTTTGTGTTCTTTACATTGAGTTGTAATCGATGCGGAAGACTGTGCTCTTTGATCTTCATCAGTAAATATTTTAAGTCCTCTTCACTTTCAGCAAGCAAGGTTGTATCATCTGCATATCTCAGGTTGTTAATAAGTCTTCCTCCAATCCTGACGCCACGTACCTACAAATGACTGACAGAAACAGTGGGAAAAGCAAGGAAAACTTCAGCATAACATAACATATCTACAGGAACAAACAACAGAATAGATAAATTATTGTAGAAGATACAAAACCTGCAAATAAAAATTCAGAAGACTGCTAAGATTTTAGAGCTGGAAAACACATTGAAATGGCAAAGGAGTATATTTTAATCAATGGAAGCCTGAATTCATGAGATTGAAGATATATCTTTTAATATTAGTAAACTAGAAGAACAATAAGAAAAAGAATGAAAAAATCTGAAGAAAACCTGAGATTCATGTAGGATAACATGAAGATGAATAACACAACACAATTGATCAGAATTCCAGAATAAAAAAAGACAAAAAAATAGCACAGAAAAAAATAGTCAGAGAACTACTGGAAGAAAACTTCCCTAACACCATGAAAAACAAGAAGACAAACATTTAAGAAGCTGAACAAACCCCAAACAGGATACCCCAAAAGAAAATCACCAAGACATATCATATTAAAACTCTCTAAAATCATAGACATGGAAAGAATCCTGAGAGCAGCTCCGGAAAAGTGAAAAATTACCTACAAAAGAGAACCAATTAGATTACTCTGATTTCTCAGCAGAAACTTTGCAGAAAAGAAGGCAGTGGGAAAACATGCAAAACAATGAGAGAGAAAAAATTGCCAATTAAGAATAATATAACCATCAAAACTGGTCTTCAATGACAATAATGAAATTAGAATATTTTCAGATAAAGAGAACTTAAAAGAATTTGCAATAATCATACCAACTTTAGAAAAAAACTACTATAGTGAGTGCTTTGGACTGAGAACCAATAAGAGCAGACAACAACTGGAGATTAATATACACGACAACAACACACAGAATTCAGTCCCGATATAGTGCTGCTGTTAGGTGCCACAGAGTTGGTACCAACTCATACCGACCCTATGTACAACAGAATGAAACACTACCTGGTCCTGGGCCAACCTCACAATTGTTGCCACGCTTGAGCCCATTGATACTGTCACTTTGCCAATGCATCTTTCTGGGGGTTTTCCTCTTTTTCTCTTATCTCCACCTTACCAAACATGATATCCTTCTCCAGGGACTGGTCCATCCTGACAATATGTCTGAAGTCTGGCCATCCTGGCCTCCAAGGAGCACTCTGGCTGCACTTCTTCCAACACAGACCTGTTTGTTCTTTTGGCAGCTCATGGTACTTTCAATATTCTCTTCCAACACCATATCTCAAATGCGTCAATTCTTCTATGGTCTTCTTTATTCACTGTCCAGCTTTTACATGTATATGAGGTTATTGAAAATACTATGGCTTGGGTCAAGCACACCTTAGTTCTCAAGCTGACATCTTTGCTCTTCAACACTTTAAAAGGGTCTTGGGCAACATATTTGCCTAATGCAATACGCCATTTGATTTCTTGACTGCTGCTTCCATGAGTGTTGATGGTTGATCCCAGAAGAATGAAGTCCTTGACAACTTCAATCTTTTCTCCATTGATAAGAATGCTGTTTATTGGTTCAGTGGTGAGGATTTTTGTTTTCTTTACAATGAGATGCATTCCATACCAAAGGCTGTGCTCATTGATCTTCATCAGTAAGTATTTTAAGTCCTTTTCACTTTCAGCAAGGTTGTATCATCTGCATATTGCAGGTTGTTAATGAGTCTTTCTCCAATGCTGATGCCACATTTTTCTTCATATAACCCATCTTCTTGGATTATTTGCTCAGCACACAGGTTGAATAAGCATGGTGAAAGAATACAACCCTGTCGCACATCTTTCTTAATTTTAAACCATTCAGTGTTCTCATGTTCTGTTCGAACAACTTGGTCCATATATAGATCCTTCAGGAGAACAATTAAGTGTCCTGGAATACTAATATTTCACAATGCTGTCCATAGCTTGTCATGGTCCACACAATCAAAAGCCTCTGCGTAGTTAATAAAGCACAAGTAAACATCTTTCTGATATTCTCTGCTTTCAGACAAGACCCATTGGTCATCAACAAGCACCAAATCAAACAGGCTGTGAAGAAGCTCTATGACATTGACATAAGTCAAGGTCAACACCTTCATCAGGCCTGATGGAGAAAAGAAGGCATATGTTCGACTAGCTCCTGACTAGGATGCTTTGGATGTTGCCAACAAAATTGGGATCATCTAAATGGAGTCCAGCTGGCTAATTCTAAATATAAATGTTTTCAGTACATAAAAAACAAAAAGAACAGAAATTGTAATATTAATTTCTGATTAAATAAGCTTTAAGGTAAAAGTCAACTAAAACACAAAAAAAGGCATTATCAAGATTAAAGGGTCAGTTGAATAAGAGGATGTAACCATATAAATATCTATACTCCCAATGAAATAGCCTCAAAACTAATAAATCAAACTGTAACAGTCTTGAAGAAAGAAATAGACAACTATATAATAATACTAGGAAATTTTAATGCAGTACTTTCAATAAGGGACAGAACAACTAGAAATAAACTCAACAAAGACACAGCAGAACTAAACAATACAATCAACCAACTTGACCTCACAGACATACAGAGCACTCAATCCAACAACAGAATAATACGTATTTTTTTTACAGTGCATGTGGAATATTTTCCAAAATAGGCCATATGTTAAGCCATAAAGCATGCTTCAATAAAGTAGAAAAATATGGGAATACTACAAAGCATCTTTTCATATCACAATGATATAAAATTATAAAACAACAATTGGAAGATCAAGGGGAAATATCAAATACATGGAAATTGAATAACACCCTGTTTAAAAGCTACTGGGTAATAAAAGAAATGAAAAATCCTTGAATCAAAGGAGAGTAAAGACACAACATAGCAAAACCATTAGGACACAGCAAAAACAGTGCTTAGAAGGCAACTTATAGCAATAAATATATACATCCAAAAAGAAGAAAGAAACAAAATCAACACCTTAACCCCAAATCCCCAATGATTTGAAAAAGAACATCAAAGTAAGCCTACAATCACCAGAAGAAAATAAATAATGAATATTAGAGCAGAAATAAATAGAAAACAGAAAAACAGTATCAACAAGACAAATAGTTGGTTCTTTGAAAAGACTAGTAAAATCCACAAACTATAGGCAAATCTAATGAAAGAAAAGGAGACACAAATAATACACATAAGAAAAAGTGTGACATCACAGCAGAACAAATGGAAATAAAAATGATAATAACTGAATACTATAAAGAATTACTCCACAAATTTGAGTATCTAGAAGAAATTGGCAAATTTATAGAAAAACACAACCTACTTAAACTAACACAGAAGGAAGCCGAAAACATGAACAGACCTATAACAAAAGAAGGAACTAATCATGTCATAAAAAAAAATAAATGTCTGGGCTCAGATGGTTTTACTGGTGGGTTTTGCCAAACATTCAGAGAAGAACTGACACCGCTTCTGTTCAAACTATTCCAGAACATGGAAAAGGATAGAAAATTCCAAATGCATTTTATGAGGTGAGCATATTCCTTATATCAAACAGGGTAAAGTAATCACTAAAAAAGAAAATTATAGTACAATATCCTTCATGTGGGTGCACGGTAGCTCCCTACAATAAGCACTGGACTGCAAACCATAAAGCCCGAGGTTCAAGCCTGCCAGCTGTTCCATGGGAGAAATATAAGGCTTTTTGTTCCTGAGATGATTTAAAGCCTCAGAAACCCTATCTAGGTTCACTATGAGTTAGAACTAACTCTATGGCACTTAACAACAACAACATCCCTAATTAACACAGATGCCAAAATTCTCAACAAAATCCTAGTGAAAACAATTCAACAATATATCAAAAAAAAAAAAAAAAAACATTTAGGGAACTTGCAGCAAGATAGTGGACAAAGCAGACACACTACAAGGACTCTATACAAAAAAGATTCTTATAAGAGACCAAATACAACTGATACAGATGAAAATGCTGGCACCCTGAACTTCAGAGGTGGATGGAGCGCTTACTGGAAGCAGAGGCCAAGCAGGGACAGTAAGAGAGGGAGACAGACTGGTGAACAGTTGGCCAGATGCAGCTT
Source organism: Chrysochloris asiatica (assembly GCF_000296735.1). Lineage (NCBI taxonomy): Eukaryota > Metazoa > Chordata > Mammalia > Afrosoricida > Chrysochloridae > Chrysochloris > Chrysochloris asiatica. The sequence continues at coordinate 836,010 of NW_006408976.1, forward strand.
GACCATCTTGTGAGTGGCTTTGGCAGCAGAGGGAGGCCTGGCAAAGCAGATTCGTGTAGATGATAGGAAAGTACAATTTTTTTTCTTTTTCCCCACCCTCCCCTAGTGACCAGAGGTGTGACCAGCTCCCACCCTCATCCACCTCTAGTACAGACACTGCTCTTCAGGAGCTTGGAGACACATGGTTGGGAGCCATGCCAGTGGCTGGGGTGGTTGTGGGTTGACAGTGCCACTTTGGTGTACCCCTATGCTATCAGGATTCAGGTAGGCTCAACTCCAGACCTACAAAACCAAGAGTCACCAGAGCAGCATATAACCAGTCACCCTGCTCCCAGCTTCCCTGTGGTCCTAAAAGACATGAAATTAGCTCCATCAAGGGTCCTAAACATAAGATAATACTGAGGCCAATAGCAGCTCGATCTAGGGCCAGGAAATCTACTTTCACATTCCTTCCACAACCACCTCGTGAGCTCCTTGAATTGCAGGAGCCCATCAGAGACTTCTTCCCTCTGGTCCAACAACTGTTCTGTTTGTTTTTAAAGATACAACCCCACAATGCCCCAGAAACTACAGAATTTTAGCTCACATGAAAAAAAAAAAAAAAAACAATTAAGAATAGCTCAAACAAATGATGAAGATGCAGAGACAGAAAAATTTTTGAGGGAAAAAACATAATGGAACTAAGTGAAAAATAATTCAAATAACTGATGGAAAGATTGAGGAAAGTAAGGCTAATACAGAAAAAAAAAAAAAAACCTTTAGAAGAATTCATGAAAATGCTACATGAACAAACAGACAAAATAAATGCAAATTTTGAAACAAAACAAAATCTGCTATTAGAAATCCAAAAGATTGATACTAAAATCTTAGAAATTAACAATACATTGAAAGGGGAAAGGAGACAATTTGAAGCAATGAAAGCATGAATTAGTGAACTTGCAGATAAATCTCTCAATGCACTTATGCTAGATGAACAATCAGAAAAAAGAATGAAAAATTTCTTAGAAAGCCTAAGAGTTATGTGGGACATTATGAAGAGGAACATATTGCAGGTGACTGGAATTCCAGAACATGAAGAGACAATAAAAAGCACAGAAAAAACTGTCAAAGAGTAGTTGAAAGAAAACTTCCCTAATATCATGAAAGATGAGAAGATGAGCATTCAAGAAGCTGAACAAGGAACAAACAGGATACATCCCAAATGTAAATCACTAAGACATATCACAATCAAACATTCCAAAATCAAAGACAAGGAAGAATCCTGAGAGCACCTTAGGCAAAACAAAAAGTTACTTATAAAGAAGAACCAAAATAATGTTAAGATGCCTGGCTGCCTATTGTATTTTGTTTCCCTTGCATAATATTATAAAATAGACACTTGAGGTGGGAGAGAAAAGGATAGCCAGAAATATCACCATAGAAAACTTGTAAGTCCGTCTTCTGCCTATAACTGCTTGCCTAAAATGGGGCTACTATGTGCCCAGTGAAGGATGCTTCCTGTAGAGCCTCTGCATTACATAAGACCATAGGTGGAATCCTGAACAGCATCCAGAATCTTTTGAGGTGGGAAATTTCTACTTGAAAGGACAAGCAGACCAGCCTGGAGCATCTAGAAGAACAGAAGATATTTCTTGAAAGAAAGAGTGACCGAAAAAAAAAAAAAAAACAATATAAGCAGACCAACTGATTACTACAAGAACAAGCAAGTTGCTCACCCAGTAAACATCAAGTCAAGTTATCGGGTCCCCTCAAAACAAACCCCCTTCCAAGACTAAGACTCAATGGGAATACATGCTCTGATTGGTGACCATGTTCATCACCAATAAGGGGAGGTGAGGGAAAAATAGTAAAGAAGCTGCGAGCTAAGCCCTACAACATTCAATAGACTCCTGTGAACCCAGATGGAGACTGGTTGGCCAGCAGTGTTGCAAGACCTGGGGACTCTTGGGCCCAGAGTCAGTGACATAGCCACAGAGGACTAGAGTGGAGAGTGAAAAGTCCAGCTGATAAGAAGAGAGGGCATATGTACAAGAACACCACACTTGCAGATAATATACCCACTTGCCCTGGCTTCAATGACTGGATGATCAGAGCTCAACTAGAAGAAGAAAGAAAAAGAAAAAAAGACTAATCTGATACAATCTGATGAACTTGACCTATACCTATGGATGTGGTAGCTCAAAGGAGGGAACAAATCTTTACAAGGAAGATCATTCCCACCCCTCTACACAGAGTAGATAGGGATGGGCAACTTGGACATTGGCTACCCAAAGTGGGCGGGGCTACAAAGGCAAGAAGTGATTGGCTTACAAGCTTTCAAGAGGGAACCTAGATCCAGAGGGCCTGGAGGAAGGAAGAATCTCCCCTGAGTAGTATACACTCTGTCTAGGCGGGGCTAATGAAAGGAAATGCAGATAGGTCTCTTGTGATACAATAGTGAATAATTGTTATCAGGACTGATTGTGAGGGTTGGAAATGTAAAGGTAGACATTTTGCAGCAAGGATGGGAGTGATTAACTTTTCAGTATAGGAGCAGAGGTCCCTGGGACCATCAAGGGAGAAGAGCAGAGAGCGGGACCCTACCCAGAGAAGCAGTAATGCCTGAGATGGCGGCAGAGACGATGATGTGGAGAGATGGAGCAGTTGGGGACTTTAGACACAGAGAGGGAGAGGGGCTGTGTGCTGACGACCATGCGGCAGGCTTCCAGGGTATACCCTTTGGTTGGTTGATGATGCATGGAGGAGATTGTAACCATGGCAATGAAACGATATACAATAGGATGAATGTAAAACTAATGTTCTCCCATAAAACTATCACATAATTCACAATAAAACATTTTTTTAAAAAGAAGAAGAAGCTCTGATTTCTTATCAGAAATCATGCAGGCAAGAAGGCAATGGGATGACATATACAAAACTTTGAAAGAAAAAAATTGTCAACCAAAAATCATATACCCAACAAAACTGCCCTCAAATATGATGGTGAAATTATGATGTTTTCTGATGAAATGAAAGGAATTTGCAATGACCAACTTTACAAAAAAAATGCTAAAGGATGGTCTGACTGAGAATCAACAACAGTAGACAACAAGCTGAGATTACCAAACATGACAATAACAGCCAGAATTCAATCCAGTTATAAAAGTATTTAAAGTAAAATAATCCTACAAGACTGAAAATAGGGAACCAGAATGACCAATGTATAATGAAATCAACTACAAAGCAAAAAGAGAGAATAGTGTAGATACAGAACCTCCAAATGTCAAGGAAATCAAGTAGATTTTGAGATAAAACAGATTGTTTTAAGCAGGAAAAAAAATAGGTAAATTACGGGATAACCTCAAAGAACAATAATACACCTGCACATCAAAATTAAAAAAAAAAAAAAAAAAAAAACAGAACGATTTAGTAAACATTAACACAAAAGAAATGAAAATGAAAAGATAACTCACAAACAAAATGAACTTAGCATAGGAAATTATGCTGACCAAAGAATCCAGTAGCATCACAAAAAAACACACAGAAAAATGACAGCAATCAATTCATACCTATTGATAATTATACTGTGTGTAAATGGATTAGACATAACAGTCAAAAGTCATAGAGAGCAGAATGGATAAGAAAACAGGATCCTTCAATATGCTGTTTACAAGAGACATATCAAAAAGATGGAGTCAGCCTAGATGCCCATCAACAGAAGAATGGTTAAACAAACTTTAGTACGAATGGAATACTTGTAACGTTCGAGAATAACAATGAATTTGCAACTTGAATGAACCTGGAGGACATTATGCTGAGTGAAATTAGTCAATCACAAAAAGACAAATATTGCATGAGACCACTGTCGTAAAAAGTTAGGAAGCTGTTTTCTTAGTAAACATTCTCTTATGGTTATAGGGTTGGGAGGGAAAATTATTCACAGGCTAGAGGGTATGGGTGAAGTGGCAGGCAATATACAAGAGGAAGACTGGCAGAGGAAAGATGAAGGTAGTGAAAGACACAGGTAAGAATGCAAGAGTTAATGTGAAAAGAGGTAAATACTGTTAACTGATGGTACATAGAAGGGATTGCAATCATTGTAATGATGCAAAATATATGATGTGTTGAATGTAAAACTGTTAAGACTTCACTCAATTTCCAATAAAAAGTTTTAAAATAATAATACATCATGACTAAATGGGATTCATATCAGTTATACAAAGATGGTTCAATATTAGAAAAACAATCAACGTAATCCACCACAAAAATGAAGCAAAGGAAAAGAAGCACATTATCATATCAGTTGATGCAGAAAAAGCATAAGAAAATGCAGGGGGAAAACCCATCATCCATTTCTGACAAAAACACTCAACAAAATAGGAATGGACAGGAAATTGCTCAACATAATTCAGGGCATATATACAAAACCAACAGCCAAAATTGCAATCAATAGAGAGAAAATGAAAGCAATCTCTTTGTGAACAGGAACCAGACAAGGATGACGTTTATCACCACTCCTATTCAGTATCATGCTGGAAATCTTAGCCAGAGCTATAAGGCAAGAAAGGTAAATTAAAGGCATCTAAATTGGCAAAAAATAAGTAAAATTATATTTGCAGATGATATAATCCTATACATAGAAAATCCCAAAGACTCTGCAAGAAAGCGACTGGAATTCATTGAAAGATTCAGCAAAGTAGTAGGGTACAATATCAACATACAAAAATCAAGTAAAGAGAACTTTGAAAAGGAACGTATGTTGCTGGTATGACAGTAAAATGGTATAAGCACTGTGGAAAATGGTATGGTGTGTCCTCAAAAAGTTGGAAATAAAAATACCGTATGACCCAGCAATCCCTCTAGTTGGTATATGTTCCCAAGAAATAAGTACCATAACACTTATATAGATATATGCATACCCATGTTCATCGCAGCACTATTTACAATAGCAAAAAGATGGATACAGTCTAAATATCCATCAGTGGAAGAATGGATAAACAAACTTTGATACATACACACTATGCAACTCTGAATAATAACAATGAATCTGTAAAACCCCTCTTACTCAATCACAAAATAACAAATATTGTATGAGACCACTATTGTAAAAACTCAATGAAAGGTTTTCATGCTAAAGAAACATTCTTCGATAGTTACAAAGCATAGGAGGGAAGAGAGAGTAATTCACTAGCTAGAGAGTTTGTTGTGGTTATTGTTTAAGTGTCTTGGAGTTTGGTCTGACTCATAGTAATCCTGTATCAAGTTTCCAAAGAGCAGCTAGTGAGTTTGAACCACTGACTTGTGGTTAGTCCAGTGCTTATCCTACAGCACCACACCAGGAGACCTGGAGGGTTGTTGTTGTTGTTGTTGTTGTTAGGTGCCATCAGGTCAGTACCAACTCATAGCAACCCGATGCACAACAGAATGAAACACTGCCAATCCTGGGCCAACCTCACAATCATTTCTATGTTTGAGTCCATTGATGCTGCCACTTTACCAAACATGATATCCTTCTCCAGTGACTGATCCCTCCTGACAATATGTCCAAAGTATGAGAGACGAAGTTTGGCCGTCCTGGTTTCCAAGGAGCACTCTGGCTGTATTTCTTCCAATTGGGCAGTCTGTGGTACTTTTAATATTCTCCTCCAACACCATAACTCAAAAGCATCGATTCTTCTAGGTCTTCCTTATTCACTGTCCAACTTCCACATGCATATGAGGTTATTGAAAATGCCATGGCTTGAGTCAGGCACACCTTAGTCCTCAAAATGATATCTTTGCTCTTCAACACTTTAAAGAGGTCTTGTGCAGCAGATTTGCCTAATGCAATATGTTGTTTGATTTCCTGATTGCTGCTTCCTGACTGTTGGTTGATCCAAGAAAAATGAAGTCATTGACAACATCAATCTTTTCTCCATTTATATGGATGTTATTTATTGGTCCAATGGTGAGGATTTTTGTTTTCTGTACATTGAGATGCAACCCATACTAAAGGCTGTGGTCTTGGATCTTCATCAATAAGTATTTTAAGTCCTCTTGGCTTTCTGCAAGCAAGGTTGTATCATCTGCATATTTCAGGTTGTTAATGAGCCTTCCTTCAATCCTGATGCCATGTTTTTCTCCATATAGTCTAGCTTCTCAGATTATTTGTACAGCACACAGATTGAATAAGTATGGTGAAAGAGTACAACCTTGGTGCACCCTTTTTTCTAATTTTAAACCATTCAGTGTTCCCATGTTCTGTTCGAACAACTGCCTCCTGGTCTATGTACAGGTTCCTCATGAGCACAATTAAGCATTTCAGAACCCTCAGACTTTGCAATGTTGCCCATAGCTTTTCATGATCCACACAATCAAAAGCCTTTGAGTAGTGAATAAAACACAGGTAAACATCTTTCTGGTATTCTCTGCTTTCAGCCAAGATCCATCGGACATCAGCATTGATATTCCTCATTCCACATCCTCTTCTGAAGTTCTCTCAATGTATGGTTGCAGCTGTTTCTGTATTACCTTTAGTAAAACTTTACTCACATGGAATATCAATGATATTGTCTGATGGTTTCTGCATTCCATTGGGTCACCTCTCTTTGGAATAGGCATAAGTACAGATCTCTTCCAGTCAGTTGGTCAGGTAGTTGTCTTCCAAATATCTTGGCACAGATAAGTGAGTGCCTCAAGTGCCACTTCACTTTGTTGAAAGATTTTGACTTGTATTCTATCAATTTCCAGTCCCTTGTTCTTTGCCAATAACTTCAATGCACTTTGGACTTCTTCCTTCAGGATCATTGGCTCTTGATCACATGCTACCTCTTGAAATGGTTGAACATTGACCATTTCTTTTTGGTACAGTGACTGTGTATTCCTTTCATCTTCTTTTGATGCTTTCTTCATCATTCAATATTTTGCCCATAGAATCCTTCAATACCGCAAGTCGAGGCTTGAATTTTTCCTTCAGTTCCTTCAGCTTGAGGAATGCTGAACATGTTCTTCCCTTTTGGTTTTCCAACTCAGGTCTTTGCACATTTTGTTTTAATATTTGACTTTGTCTTCTTGAACTGACCTTTGAAGTTTTCTGTTTAGTTCTTCCATTTGCATCTCGATGCTGATGAGCAAGTTTCAGAGTCTGTTCTGACATCCATTTTGGTGTTTTCCCTCTTTCTTGTCTTCTTAATGACCTTTTGTATTCTTCCTGTATGATGTGCTTGATGTCATCCCACAACTCTTCTGGTCTTCGGTCTTTAGTGTCCAATACTTCAAATCTGCTCTTCAGATGTTCTCTAAATTCAGGTGGGATATGTTCAAGGTCATACTTTGGCTCTCATGGACTTGTTTTCATTTTCTTCAGCTTCAGTCTGAATTTGCATATCAGGAGTTGATGGTCTGTTCCACAATCTGCCCATATGGAACTTTTCCACTGTATCTTTCCACAGATGTAGTCAATTTGATTTCTGTGTATTCCATCTGGTGAGTTCCATGTGTATAATCATCTTTTATGTTGTTTTAAAAAGGTATTCACAACAAAGAAGTCATTGGTCTTGCAAAATTCTGTCATGTGATCTCCAGCATCGTTTCTATCACCCAGGCTATATTTTCCAACTACCTATCCTTCCTCTTTGTTTCCAACCTTTATATTTCAATTGACAGTAATGATCAGTACATCTTGATTACATGTTTGATCAATTTCAGACTGAAGAGGTTGGTAGAATTCTTAAATTTCATCATTGCTGGCTTTAGTAGTTGGTACGTAAATTTCAATAGCAATGGTATTAACTGGTCTTCCTTGTAGGCATGTGGATATTATCCTATCACAGACAGCATTGTACCTTATGACTGATCTGGATATGTTCTTTTTGATGAATGTGACACCATTCCTCTTCTATTTGTCATTCCCAGCATAGTAAACCTTGTAATTGTCAGAATCAAAATGGCCAATACCAGTCCATTTCAGCTCATTAACGCTTAAGATATCAATGTTTATGCATTCTATTTCATTTTTGACAGTTTCCAATTTTCCTAGATTCATGCTTTGTACATTCCATACTCCAATTATTAATGGATTTTACAACTATTTCTCTTCATTTTGGGTTGTGCCCCATCAGCAAATGAAGATCCTAAGGGTTTTACTCCATTTGTGTCATCACAGTCAACTCTACTTTGAGGAGGTAGCTTTTCCTCAGTTGCATTTTGAGTGCCTTCTAACCTGAGGAGCTCATCTTTTGGCACTATGTCTGATGATACTCTGGTTGTCTTCATCATGTGTCAGTATTAAATACTCTGATGCTGACAGTGTTCCACTACTATTCACAAGGTTTTCAGTGACTAAATATTCAGAAGTAGTTTGTCTCTCCTTCTTCCTAGTCTTTCTTTGTCTGGAAGCTCACCTGAAACCTGTCCACTATGGTAGGCCCTGCTAATATTTAAAATACCAGAGACATTGCTTCCCGATTCACAGTAACACAGAAACTACCACAGTATAACAAACTGACAGACTAGAGGGTTAACTAGTGTTAACATGTTAACTTAGGTGATAGGGAGGACCATATACAAGAAAACGGAGGCTGGCAGAAGAATGATGAATAAAGGTGAAGACACAGGGAGGAATACAAGGATTAAAGGTGATATACATAAATACTGTTATATACACAACATTGGAACAACAGTGTTCTACAGTTAGATACATTGACATATATACAGGCTGAACAGATATGGAGGGAGAGTGGGGATAGAACCACAATGTATAAGGATTTGACAGAGGATTTCTGTACATGCATATTTACCTTTGCTGCAAACACACCCATGAATGTGGTGGAGCATACAGGAGGCAAAATGATGAAAATTTCTTAGATATTATCAGACATCTTAAATCAAAGTTTCTGGGTCTAGAGGTTCAAGACCGTAGTCTCAGGTGACACCATGGTCAACTGGCATAATATAGTCCACAGAGACAATGTTTTGCATCCTACATTTGTGAGTAGTGACTGGGATCTTAAAAGCTCATGAGGGGCAATCTAATGTATAACTATTGGTCTTTCCATTTTCAGAAATAAGAAGAGTGGTGAAAATTTGAAGATGCTTGGAAGCAACTAGTTCAATGAACCAAGGAACCTGTGAATATCAGCCACCATGACTCTGAGACCAGAACTAGACAGCGCCCAGCAATCACCACCAACTGCTCTGTAAGGGATCACTTTAGAAGGTCCAGGATAAAGAAACTATGGGGGAAAAAAACTCAAAATTATTTAAAAATAAAAAGACTGTGCTTACTTGAAAAAAAAAAAAAAATTAAAGAGACTGGAATAAGCCAAGATTACGGCCCTTGGCCACCCTTCACGTCTAGAACGGAATTCATTCTTGTGGTCCGATTTTCCGTCAAGCAGTAGACTGATATATGGGGGGAGGGGAAGAACAATTAGTAAGGTATGTTCACCATGGAATGGTCAATCATTCAATATCAAAACATTTCCTAAGGATAAAGTTGTGAAGGGATGGGAAGGTGGATGGAAAGGAAATCGAGCTATATGGAGAAAGTGGGATAATTGTTGTTACATGGAGGGGATTGAAATCATTGAGATGAAGCAAAGTGTACGATTTGTTGAATATAAAACTGATGATCTTCTCTGTAAACCTAAACTGAATTCACAATAAAAAGTTAAAAAAAGAAAACAGTCTGATTCCTTTACACTAATAAAGAGAACTCTGAAACGAAATCAGGAAAACGGTGTTATTTACAGTAACCATCCATAACATTATCTACTTAGGAAAAACTTCTAACCAGGGAAACAGACCTATTTTTTAAAATAATTACAAAACAGTACTACAAAAAGCCAAAAGAGGCTTTCTGCACTACCCAGAGAAGGGTCCATATGTTACTGTGCTGGGTTTCCGTTGAAACTTAAGGGGAAACTTACACAATGTCGGGAGCCCTTCATGTCCTGCAGATAAAGGAGGAGGATATCCTCAAATTTCTAGCTGTAGGAACCCATTTAAGTGGCTTCAACCTTGACTTCCAAATGCAACAGCACATCTACAAAAGGAAAAGTGATGGCATCTATATCATGCACCTAAAGAGGACCTGGGAGAGGCTGCTGCTGGCAGTCCGGGATATTGCTGCCACTGAACACGAAGCTAATGTTAGTGTCACACCCTCCAGGGATACCGGCCAGCGAGCAAGGCTGAAGTTTGCTGCTGACATGGGATCACCGCCTATTGCTGGGCACTTTACTCCAGGAATCGTCACTAATCAGATCCGGGCAGCCTTTCGGGAGGTTTGGCTTCTGGTGGTTACTGATCCCAGGTCTGACCACCAGCGTCTCACAGAAGTGTCTTACGTTAACTTGCCCGCCATTACTCTGTGTAACACAGACTCTCCTCTGTGCTACGTGGACGTTGCCATCCACGTAGCAACAAGCAAGCTCATTGGATCTGATGAGGACGCTGGATTGGGAGATTCTGCGCATGCGTGGTGCCATATCCCAAGCGCACCCATGAGAGGTCCTGTCTGGTCTTTGTTTCTACAGAGATCCAAAAGAGATTGAAAAGAAAGAGCAGGCTGATGCAGAAAAGGCTGTGACCAAGGAGGACTTTCAGGGCCAGTGGACTGTGCCGGCTTCCGAATTTACTGCCGTTCGGCCTGAGGTTGAGGTCGCTGATGGGTGTGGTAGCATCTGCTGCCCTCTGTGCCTATTCCGCATTCTCTACTGAAGACGGCAGCACTCAGCCTGCAACTGAAGACTGGTCCGCAGTCCCCATTGCTCAGACTACTGAGTGGGTAGGAACAACCACTGAGTAGTCTTAAACTGTTCTTTCGCAGTCTCTTAGAAAATGGAAATAAGGTTGACAGAAAATAAACATCAATTTTTTTAAAAAGAGAGCTACAAAAATGGAAGAGTATACATACTCGTGCATGTATTGTAAACATTGTAAAATGTGAACACAACCCAAAGAAATTTATAGATATAATTTAATATCATTCCAGATTCTAACATCATTCTTTAAAGAAATGGAAAACCTGCAATATAACTTTATATGGAAAAGAAAGAGACTCCAGATAAGCAAAGTATTACTAAGGAAGAACAGAGTTGGAGGCCTCTCACTTCCTGATCTCAAAGACCTACTACACAGTCACAGTGATCAAAACAGCCTACATATCAACAGAAGAGAATTGTGAACCCAGAGGTAAATCCATCCACAGGTACTCACTCAGCTGATTTTTGACAAAGGGCCAAAACACATTAAACCGAAAAGAGACAGTTTCTTCAACAAATGATGCTGGCAAAACTGGAAACTCACTTGTGGGAAAATGAAAGACCTATAGCTCACATCATATATACAAAAACAAACTCAACATGGATTAAAGACCTAAATATAAAACCTAGAACTATAAAGATCATCAATGAGAAAATAGGGATATACTTAGGGTCTCGGATACATGGCATAAATACACTGTCAAACATAACTAAAACCACACAAATAGTATAAGACAAAATAGATGACTGGGACCTCCTAAAAATTCTACACTGTATGCACCAAGGAGTCCTGGTGTGGCACTGTGGGTTAAGTGGAGGACTGCATGGTTGGTTTGAACTGCATTGTATGCAGCCAGGCTCACCAGGTGCTCCTCAGAAACCCTGGGAAAGTTGTTTGTTTGTTTTTTGCAATGACATATCAGGCAAGGGATTAATCTCTAAAATTTATAGAAAACTTGAGCACCTCCACAAGAAAAAGACAACCCAATTAAAAAATGGACAGAGGACATGAACAGACACTTTACCAAAGAAGACATTCAGGTGGTCAGCAAACATATGAAGGCACTTTCAAGATCACTAGCTCACTGAAAAGATGTAAATCAAAACAATAAGATATCATCTTATCCCAGCATTAAAAATAAAATTAGAAAAAACAGAAAAGAAGAAATGCTGGTGAGGGTGTAGAGAGACTAGGTCCATCCTACATTACTGACGGGACTTTAAAATTGTGCAATCATTGTGGAAAACGGTATGGCACTTATTCATAAAGGAAATCGAAATACTGTATGACCCGGCAATCCCTCAACTTGGCATATATCCTCAGACATGAGAGCCATGCCACAAATAGGTACATGTACACCCACAACACTATTAACCACAGCATAAAGATGAAGACAGCCTAAAGCCCATCAATGGAAGAGTGGATAAACAAACTTTGGTACATGCACACAATGGAATATTAGAAGAATTGATGGATAAGTATGAATCTGTGAAACACTTCATAACATGGATGAACCTGGGGACATTATGCTGAATAAAGTTAGTCACAAAAGGACAAATATTGTACAAGACCACTATTGTAAAAACTCAGTAAAATGTTTTCATACTAAAAAAAAATATTCTTCCATCCCAGGGAGTTTGGCAGAGGAAAGATGAAGGCAGGAGAAGAAATAGGGAGGAATACAAGAGTTTAACTGAACAGAAGCAAATTCTGTTAATCGATGGTACGTGGAGGATCACAATCATTGTGATGAAGCAAAGTATATGATTTGTTAAATTTAAAACTGATGATCTGCTCTGTAAACCTGCACTCGATTTACAACAAAAAGTTAAAAAAAAAAAAAAAAGAGGGAGTTTGACAGAAAAACGATGAAGACACCTGAAAATACAGGGAGAAACGCATGGGTTAAAAGGGATAGAGTTCAATACTGTTATATAGAGAGGTCAATACTATCATACACAAACATCCAACAGCTGTGTTCTGTGTGTAAATACATGGACAGATACTCAGGCTGAAAGGGTATGGGAGGGAGACTGAGCGTATACTCACAAATATATAAGGATTTGGCAGAGGATATTTGTACATTAAGGAGCTCTGGTAGCATAGTGGTTACAAATAGGGCTGCGAACTGCAAGGTCAGCAGTTCGAAACTACCAGCTGTTCTGCGGGAGAAAGATGAGGCTTTCTGCTCCCATAAAGATTTACAGCCTCAGAAACCCTGTACAGGGTCGCTGAGTCGGAACCGACTCCACGGCACATAACAACAACAACAATTTGTACATTGGTATGTGGCACTGTGGTCTAATGTGTCAGACTGCAAAGTCATTTGAACTGCAAGGTCAGCAGTTCAAGCTCACCAGTTGCTCCTTGGAAACCCTATACAGGGTCGCTATGGGTCAGAATCGACTTCATGGCACTTCACAACAACAACATGTACCTATGTTGCAAGCACTTCTATGAATGTGGTAAAGCATGCTGTTGTTAAGTTCCGTCAAGTCTGTTCCAACTCATAGCGACCCTGTATAGGGTTTTCAAGGAGCATACAGGGGGCAAATTTATGAAAACGTCTTAAGCATTACTAAAACACCTTGAGGCAATAAGTTGTTGTGTCTGAGGGCTCAGGACCACAGTCTAAGGGGACACCATAGTCAGTTGGCATAACATAGTCCACAAAACCAGTGTTCTACATCGACTTTGGTGAGTCACAACTGGGATCTTAAAAGCTCACGAGCAACCATCTTAGGTGCATCTATTGGTCTCTTCTTGTGCGGAAGAAAAAGAATGATAAAAATTGAAGCTGTTTGGAGTCAATTAGTCCTGTGGACTAATAGAACAAGCGAACATCACTCTCCACAACTCTGAGACTAGAACTAAATGGTGCCCAGCTACCACTACCAACTACTCTAAAAGTGATCACATTAGAAAGTTCTGGATAAAGTAGGAGAAAATGTGAACAAAACTCACCCTCGTAAACCAATTTTCAATTTTAGCAGGGGGAGAAGGATGGAACAACATTAGCAAGGTATACTCACCATGGAATCTCCAACCATTCCAGATCAAAAGGGCAACATTTACCTAAGGACATAGTTTAAAGGGGTGAGAAAGGTGGAATGGAAATAAGAACCATAGGGAGGAAGCAGGATAATGTTGTTGCATGAAGAGGATTGCAATCGTTGAGATGAAACAAGTGTATGATTTTTTTTAATATGAAACTCTCCTCTATGTACTTTCATTGCATGCACAATAAAAAGTTTCAAAAGGGGAGGGGAGTATTATATGGAAAGACTTTGTCTCACCAGGCCCTAGTGAAGGATATCATACTTGATAAAGTAGAGGGTAAGTAAAAAAGACAAAAGATAATCAATCAACAAGATGTATCGACAGGGTGGCTGCAACAGTGGGCCCAAACATAACAATTGTGAAGATGGTGTGACTGGGCAATGCTTTGTTATGTTGTATAAAGGGTACATCTGTGATATTTAGGGTTTTGTGGCAACTTGGCATGGCTAGGATTCTTGGTGATTTACCAGTTGAGATGTGGTTATCACCTTCATGATGAGACCTGATATGATGCAATCATTCTTTTGATGTTGTCATGTCTGATCTGATGTAACTTTCCTATGTGCTGTAAATGCTCACTTCTATGACCTTAATAAGGCCAGATGTAATCTACAGGATTAGGTTGTATCTTGAGTCAATGTCCTTTGGTGTATCAAAGAAGAGAAGCATGAGCAGAGAGAGAAGGATATACTACCACCAAGATAGAGGAGCCAAGAGTGGACTGTGTCCTTTAGAACTGGGGTCCCTGTATTGTGAAACTCCTAGATCCAGGGGAAGTTTATGCCAAGATGTATGGAGCTCTTCAAGGAATATTGGGCCTATGGAAGCTAAAAGGAGACAAGGACCTTTCTTTCCCCAGAGCAGAAAAAAGCTTCTCTTAGGGCTAGCACTCTGAATTTGGTCTTCTAGCCTCCTAAACTGTGACAAAATAAATGTGTTTGTTAAAGCCATCACTAGTATTATTTCTGTTACAGCAGCAGTAGATAACTAAGACAGCACGTGAGGGCAGACTGCTACATCCTTCCAAGTAGTGGCTGGAAGGTTCCAAACACCTATTTTTGGATTACCAGCCTAAAGCTTAACCACCGCACCACCAGGGCTTCCAAGTTGTTGTTAGGTGTCATCAGGTCAGTGTTAACTCACAAAAGCCCTATGTATAACAGAACAAAACACTTCCTGGACCTGAGCCATCTCCACAACTGTTCCTACTTTTGAGCCCATTACTGCAGTCACTGTGACAATCCATCTTGTTAAGGGTCTTCCTCTATTTTGCTGATCTTCAACTTTACCAAGCATGATGTCCTTCTCTAGGAACCGGTCCCTCCTGATAACATGTCCAAAGTACATGTGATGAAGTCTCATCACTCTTGCTTCCGAAAAGCATTCTAACTGTGCTTCTTCCAACACAGATCTGTTCATTCTTCTGGCAGTCCATAGTATATTGAATATTCTTCACCAAAACCATAATTCAAATGTATCCATTCTTCCTTAGTTATTGTCCATCTTTCTTTGAAAGCATATGAGATGATTGAAAATACAGTGGCTTGGGTCAGGCACTCTTGAGAGTGACATGTTTGCTTTTTAACACTTTAAAAAAGATTTTTTACAGCAAATTTGTCCAATGTAATATGTCATTTGATTTACTGACGGCTGTTTCCATCCATGGGCATTGATCGTTGATGCAAGTAAAATGAAATCTTTGACAACTTAGTCTCTTTATCATGATGGTGCTTACCTGTACAATCATGAGAATTTTATTTTCTTATGTTAAGGAATCCTGGCAATGTAGCAGGTTACGAATTGGGCTGCTAACCACAAGGTCAGCAGTTCAAATCTACCAGTCACTCCATAGGAGAAAAATGAGGCTTTCTTTACAAGATTTACAGCTTCAGAAACCCTATAAATGGTCACTATGAGTCAGAATCAACTCCATCTCACCACTACCCACAAAGCATAATCCATTTCAAGTTGTCTTGTTTTCAGCAAGCAATGTTGTGTCATCTGCACATCACAGGTTATTAAAGTCTTCTTCCAATCCTGATAACACATTCTTCATATAAATTAGTTTCTCAGATTATTTGCTCAGCATACAGATTGAATAGGTATGTTTCAAAAATACAACCCTGTAGTTTTTAAGGAGCTCTGGTAGCGTAGTGGTTACGAATCGGGCTGCGAACCTTAAGGTCAGTGGTTCGAAACTACCAGCTGCTCCGTGGGAGAAAGATGAGACTTTCTACTCCCATAAAGATTTACACCCTCGGAAACCCTGTACAGGGTCGCTATGGGTCGGAACCGACTCGACGGCACTTAACAACAACAACAGTTTTTAACCACTGCCAATTTCCTGTAGGAATTTGAAGACTGACACTGTCATTGCAGCAGAAGACCAGTAGATGGCTGTCCACCCCACCCAATAGCCAGGCAGTGGATTGTGACTCGGTAACCCTGTGACAGTCTTTACAAGATTAAGAGAACTACAGAAATTACTAGGGAAATGAGATGGATAGAGTTACCAAAAACACCAGTTTTTAATAGTATTAATAATTTACTACTGTCTTTCCCACTGAATCTGCCTTACACAGCTGGACAAGGTACCTATCTATTTGAGAACAATTTTTCTATGGCGGTTATGTGCTTTGGAGTCGGTTCTTATTCATAGCAACCCTGAATTACAGAAGCAGAAAGCCTCATCTTTCTCCCGCCGAACAGCTGGTAGTTTCTAACTGCTGACTGTGAGATTAGCAGTCGATTTGTCACCACTACGAGCTCTGGTAGCATAGTAGTTACCAATCGGGCTGATAACCTCGCAGTCAGCAATTGGAAACTACCAGCTGTTCTGCGGGAGAAAGATGAGGCTTTGTGCTCCCGTAAAGATTTCCAGCCTCGGAAACCCTGTACAGGGTCGCTATGGATCGGAACCGACTCCACGGCATATAACAACACTGCCAGAGCTCCTTAGTTGGTAGAAATCTGCAATACACAGGGCAGCCCTCACAAAGAAGAATTATCCAGATCACAAGGTCAGTAGTGTTGAATCTGAAAACCTTAACCTACAAGCATGTACCTCATGGTATTGTTTATAAAATTAAATAATAGGGAAACAAATCTATTTGTCTGAAAATAGAAGACTGGTTCGATAAATTATGGATAGACCACCCATACAATTCACAATTATGCAATCCTTACAAGAAACATTACAGAAGTATATTCCTGGTGACAAAATATTCTATGAATTGTTCTCGTTAAGTGCCGTTGAGTCAGTTTGTACTCATAGTGACTCTGTATAGAGTACCCAAGGGTTTGAACTACACATCTTGAGATTCAAACGACCTGGCGAGTCCAGTGCTTATCCTTGTTGTTGTTGTTAAGTGCCATCGAGTGGGTTCCGACCCATAACGACCCTGAACAGGGTTTCCGAGGCTGTAAATCTTTACGGGAGCAGAAAGCCTCAACTTTCTCCCGCGGAGCAGCTGGTAGTTTCGAACGGCTAACCTTGAGGTTCGCAGCGCAATTCGTAACCACTACGCTACCAGAGCTCCTAGTGCTTATCCTACAGCGCCACAAAAGGTTACCAAAAGCACCTAGAGTGCTGTTGTGCATAAGTGCTGTCGAGTCTGTTCTGACCCATAGCGACCCTGTATAGGGTTTTCGAGGAGTGGCTGGTGAGCTTGAACAACCGACCTTGCAGTCCACTGTAATAACCCATAGCGTACTGATCCCATTATTCGAAGAGATGTGGCGCTGTAGGTTAATGCGCTGGACTGCAAGTCAATTTGAACTCCAAAGTCTGCAGTTCAAGCTTACCAGCCACTCAGAAACCCTATACAAGGTCATTATGGGTCGGAACAGACTCGACGGCACTTAACAACAATGCATAACTTTAAAGGTTCAAACAATGGTTAACTTCAAATGGTGGAATTTATTTTCTTCTTTTTTTGCTTATTTTTTATTTCTACAATTTCTCCACGTAACATCTCGGATCTAAATAGGGTTATATTTTAAATTTATATTTAGGGCCTACAGTAGTTACTAACTTTCAAGAGAAAATATACAAAATGTTTTAAAACTGAAACAAATGTTTTAATTGGTGATGCTTTTCATTTGTTGTTGTTAAGTGCCGTCGAGTCGGTTCCGACACATAGGGACCCTGTATAGGGTTTCCGAGGAGTAGCTGGTGAGCTTGAACTGCCGACCTTGCAGTTCAAACGGCTTTGCAGCATGGCGTATTAACCCACAGAGCCACACCAGGACTCTGATGCTTTTCACTATGTCTGTGTAATATCTTGGGGGTACTTGGTGGTGTAAAAAGTTCCAGATATAAATCCATTCAGAGACACTTTAGAACAAATGGTGATCGACTGCCCCCAAAATCAGACACTGAAAAACCTGTGGAGCAAAGTTCTACTTTGAGATAACACATGGTCCCCGAGTCAGAATACAGCCACAGCAACTGCTGATAAAGAAGCCTAAACAGCAAGATGCAAAATTACTGTCTAGAATTGTTGTTCCTATTCATAGCGACCCTCCCGAGCAGCTAGACAGTTTGAAACAGCGACCTTGCGATTCAAACCATCCTCATGGTCCAGTGCTTAGGCTACAGCGACTCGGTAACACTCCCAAAGGATCACAGCCATCTCCGTAATACCCACGGGTAAATGTGAAACTCAGAGAAGCTACCACTTGCTCAGATAACAAGCGATGGATTTCATTTGCACAACAAGCAAACACCGCAGGGAGCTTAGAACTTCACGGTGGCTGGGAAGCATGCGCACCGGCAGATGGATTTCTCGTGTTGGCGGCCAAGTCTCAGTCTCGATAGGTGGTCCCAGACAGGAGTAGGCTGCGAGGACTGGGACCAATGTGGGGGTACCCTCGACTCCTGCGGGGACAGAGAACAGCCGCGTCTTTCCGGCCACCTCGGCGGGTCCTCCAGTCCCAAGAGGCTCGGCCTCCTTTAGAGAGGCGGGCGAACTCTTCCGGGGTAGTGCTCAACGGCGGGCGGGACCCGGATGCAGACGCGAGCGAAGCTATATAAGCTCCACGCATGCTCGACCCCTTTCTCTTTGCGGAAGACGTGGTATCAGCTACCCGTTTCCTCGCTCGGCCGCTCCTGCTCCTGACTCACCGCTGTTCGCTCTTGCCGAGGAACAAGTCGGTCAGGAAGCCGCGCCGCCGCCATGGTGAGACGAGGATGGTACCGTTCGGCTTTGGGCGCCTGCGGACCGCACTGTGTCGTTCCCCCGCGGGACGCATTCCCTGGATTATTAGGCCTGGGGGTGCTGCTGGGAGCGGGTACTGAGAAAACGGAGAGCATTTATGCCACAGAAAGGCGCGTAGTTACCAAACGTGGTGTATCACCTCAGTGGAAGCCTAAGCCCTGATTAGAATGCTTCCTCTGCTGGTGTGAGAGACCTGAACTTGTCTCCATAATTCATTATTGTCTGTAATGTTGCCTAACTTAATAAATTGACAGGCTTTTAAGGATACCGGAAAGACGCCCGTGGAACCAGAGGTGGCCATTCACCGGATTAGAATTACTCTAACCAGCCGCAACGTGAAGTCGCTGGAGAAAGGTCAGGACGGGAGTTTATGGGTCTAACCTCTGTACAAACAATGAATCTGACTTGGTGCAAACATGACTTCAAAGAGAAGTAAAGCAACAAGTCGTTTAGCTAAAAAGACAAAGTCTAAACTTGATGGTTCTTACTCTGCCTTTTACAACGAGTAGCTGGCAGTGAGGAGAGAGATCTAGGTATTGAATTAACAATGATATTTGTGTACGCTATTCTGAGCCAGCATCAATTGACTTTTTTAAAAGCAAACTTAGTGATAATTATGCTGAGTGAACTGAAAGGCAACTGATTTTCTTGCAGTATGTGCTGACTTGATTAGAGGTGCAAAGGACAAGAACCTGAAAGTGAAGGGCCCAGTTAGGATGCCTACCAAGGTAAAGTAAACTAAGATCTCGAAGAGTTGCTTCTAATTCTACAAAACCAAATTTTTACCCCTTCACTTCAGATAAGCTGAATTTCAGAACAATGTTCTGATACTAACTCATGTTCTTTTTTTTTTTTAAAGTGAAATACTTGGCAAGTTTGAAAGTAATGGTTTTGCTTGCATTTCTAAGTCATCATATAAAACTAAATGCATGGATTTGTCTTTTGTTGTAGACTCTGAGAATCACAACAAGGAAGACACCTTGTGGTGAAGGTTCTAAGACCTGGGACCGCTTCCAGATGAGAATCCACAAGCGACTCATTGACTTGCACAGTCCTTCTGAGATTGTTAAGCAAATCACTTCCATCAGTATTGAGCCTGGAGTAGAGGTTGAAGTCACCATTGCAGATGCTTAAGTCAACTATTTTAATAAATTGAGTATCCATTGGTAGATTTTGTTGGCTTTTATTCAGAATACCGAGTGCTTTAGTAATTGTTTAAATGCTATGCCTGTTAATGAATGAAATAGTTGGTGTAAAATTACTGCTGTTTAGATTTCACTGTTTGTCCAAAATAATAGAGCTACTTAATGGCATAGCTGCAATTTTAAACAGGCTCGTTAGACTTAAGATCTCTGAGTTCCAAGTTTACTTTGTTTTTTTCGTAGAGAGAATTTCTCTACTAGAATTACATCCCTGGGTGGCAAAAAGCAAAAGAATCCCAGAAGCACCTTGGGAGAAAGGCCTGGTGATCAGTTTATAAAACCCTTGTGGAGTTTGGGTCTGATAGATAACCCAGGATCTATGTAAGTTAGGATCGATGACAGGGTTTGGTAAGATGTACAGTTTGAAACTTCTGTGACTTCATGTTGGGTTTTGGTGACAGGTTAGCAGTGTTATAAACTTAACATCTGTTCATAAGTTGATGATCCACTCAAGTTTTTCATAGTAAGACATCTGTACAGATGAGCTATCAAATGAAATATCCCCAGAAACCTTTGCCTTTTAGGCCATGCATCCACGATCTAGCCAAATTTAATCCTTCCCTACTTGACATCAAAAGTCTTTTTTTTTTTTTTTTCCTCCTTTAAGCAGATTAAACATGGTTTTGAAAAGAATTGATTCTGGAATGAACTGTGCCAAGTTCCTAGAACTGGATTTTAAAAAAAATCATGTTAACTTTAATTCAAAACATGAATCAGAAAAGATTTAATTTCACAAATGGAATCCTGATGTGGCCCTATGTAGGGCCTCTGAGTCAACAGCATTTATATATACGTATATAGAAATAGCCTGTCAAACATCTTCATGCTTTAAAAAATTCATGGAAGTGAGATTAAAAGATGATGGAATTTTCCTATTAACTTGGAAAACCCCCTCATGTAATATAAATCTTATTGAACTATGAATGTCTGACATTTACTGAGCATATGGAGCCCTCTTGTGGCACTGTAGGAATACACACAGTTTTCATTGTAAGATGATACCAAATCAGATGACAACCCATGTGTCTGCCAGTAGACAGAATGGTAATGTCTGCTGTGATTGTTTATCCATGCCATCCCTTTGTCTCTTCTCTCTGGGACTTGGTGGTTGGACCTCCTGAAGGCCTTGCATGTCACTTACCTTTTTTTGTTTGTTTTATTGTGAATTATTTGATAGTTTACATGGGAAAACAGCTTTACATTCATCCTGTCATTTCATTGCCGTGGTTACAATCCCCTCCAAGCATCAACCAAAGGGTACACCCTGCAAGCCTGCCCCCTGGTTGTCAGGTCAGCACATGGCCCCTCTCCCTCTCTGGGTCTATAGGCCCCCACCACTCCATCTCACCATCTCTGGTGTCAGTGTTCTCTGGGTAGGGTTCCGCACTCTTCTCCTTTGCTGGTCCCTGGGACCTCTGCTCCTGGACTACTTACCTTATTGAGGTACACTATTAACTTTTAACTTTATGGAAAATATCAAATATACATAGTTAAAATAGAGGCATTCACATGGAACCTCTGAGATACTATGTTTAAAAGATAATGGCCTTTCTCAAAAAATGTTCAAATGTATTCTAATTGCCAAATATGAAGTGGCTTAAAAATAAGAGTTCATGGGAAAATTCTGTTATCTTTTCATTCCATGAACCTTTTGAATTGCCTTTGTGTTCAATTTTTAATGCTTGCTTGAATCAGTTGGTATGTTTAAGTCTAATGGTTGCTCCAGCCTCCAAGAACACATTTAAATATAGATAGGTTTCACTTTATACAAATAGTGTGAAACCAAAAAATCATGCAAGGTAAAAACCTGCAGAATAATCTCAATAATTAGTGGTGGTGTAGCAAATACAAGTGAATAGCTTGTACATTGTACAGGAGACCAGAAGTCCAAATTCTAGTTGTGTTTCTAGGGGGTAGTTTTTTTTGTCTGTTAAGTGATGAGCTTTAGTATCCACCCTACATGGGTACAATTTCAAAACAGCCAGTATTTAAAAACTCATATTTACAAAAGAGATACAGGGTTATGATTTCAACAGTTTGATGTGCTCCTTGGAAACCCTATGTGAGGCTGCTGAGAATGGCACTTAAAACAACCTGTTTTGGAGCCCTGATGTAGTGCTGTCAGATTAAGCACTCTGCTAAACCACAGGGTCCACATTCCATACCTACCAGCCACCACTCAGAAAACCCTATACAGCGGCCATGTAACAGCAACAATATAGTCAACAAGTTTGAACAGTGTTGGCCTCTCACAACAGCAGTTTCTTTTTAGAAGGATCAGCATGACGCTAATACTTATGAGGCAATCCAAATGTGACTTTCCTAAAGTGCTATGTACATTGAGTCAGTTCCAATTTAGGATCCACCCTACACAGGCACAACTTAACAGAAGAGCCAATATTTAAAAGCTGAGTTACATTTACAAAACAGGTACGGGGTTATCCTACAACACACCATAATCCCCAATATCAACCACTCATTCCTCAATGAAGTCCTGATGTGGTGCTGCAAGTTGATGTGCTGGGTTGCAAGGTCAGCAGTTCAAGCTCACCAGCCCTTGGAAACCTTACAGAGGGTCACTTTAGTTTGGAACTGACTCGATGGCACTTAACAATCCCCTCAATGTTCTCCCCAATGTCCCAGGGTTCACAGTACACTGCAGTGTCTCACAGAATTCACAGGTCATTAAGGGAATAATAATATGGAGCAAGCATTTTTGTATGCCTCCCATGAATTCTTATATTCCTCTAAATTTGGATTCACTTCAAATATTTGATGCTTTGTGCTTTCAATGTGAAATATTTCTGAAGTTTTTGCTGACAGTGCTTCCTTTGGGATATCATCAACCTTTTTGTCATAACCACTTTCCTCATTCATGTTAATGTTTGCCTTCAGTAAGTTCCCATCTGCTTATCTTTTGTTCCTTAAATGCTGGCAGTGTCAACATTCCCGCGGTCAGCTATTTTTTATATATTAAAAAAATTACAGTGAACTAATTTCATTTTCAGCCTTAGCATTTTTTGTTTCTTTTCTGTACTTTTGTCTTTGTTGGCCAATATTCCCTCTTCAGACTCCATTTCTGTGAAACTTAAGTATGGGGGGGGGGGGGGGGCGCGGGGCAGGGAGACAACACAACCACATACTTTGCTATCCTTGTGTGAATTGGATAATAGATGGTTAGTACCAATCATTGACAGACTTTGAAAGAAGCGATGTGATTCGTCACTGACCATTATGTACATCTGTTATTAATGATTTGTGGAACAAAGAACTAGCACTAAAGTTTGGACTTTATGAAATAACTTAACTATATATACTGACTGTTACTATTTGCCATTGAGTCGGTACTGACACATAGTGAACTTATGCACAGCAGAAACACTGCCCAGTCCTGAGCCAATCTCAACAACCACTGCTATGCTTGAGTTTATTGCTGCTGCCACTGGGCCAATCCGTCTCGTTTGGGGTCTTCCTCTTTTTCACTGACCCTCCACTTTATCAAGTATGATATCCTTTTACAGGAACTATTCCCTCCTGATAATATGTCCAAAGTATGAGAGATGAAGTCTCACCATCCTGGCTCTAGCACTCTGGCCGTAATTCTTCCAACCCAGATTGGTTTGTTCTTTTGGCAGTCCATGGTACTTTTAGTATTCTCCAACACCAAAACTCATATGCATCAATTCTTCTACAGTTTTCCTTATTCATTGTTCAACTTTCACATACATACCAGGGTTTTACATGTGGAAATTATCAGACAATACCCTTGATAATCACATTCAAGTAAAGTTTTGTTAAGGATAATTCAAAAGCAGCTACGTCAGTAAGTACATTGACAGAGCTGCCAGAGGTTCAAGCCAGATTCAGAAGAGGAGATGGAACAAGGGATATCATTGCTGACATCAGATGGATCTTGACTGAAAGCAGAGATTACCAGAAAGATATTTACCTGTGCTTTGTTGCCTATGCAGTCTTTTGACTGTGTGGATCATGACAAGCTATGGACAACATTGCAGAGAATGAGTATTCCAAAATACTTAATTGTGCTCATGAGGAGCCTGTCTCTAGAACCTGTGCATATCCTTGGTGACAGAAACTATGGCTGGCAATCACAGGATAGAGTTTTTCAAAACCAGTGACTTCCTCATTAGTTCTAGATTATATGGTACCTCTTGAAATAATTGAGCACTGACAAATTCTTTTTGGACAGTGCCTTTTATTCCTTTCATCTTATTTTGATGTTTCCAGCATTATTCAATATTTTGCTCATAAAATCATTCAATTTTACAACCCAAGACTTGAATTTTTTCTTCAGTTCTTATAGCTTGAAAAATGCTAAGCATGTACTTCCCTTTTGGCTAACTCCAAGTCTTTATACATTTCACTATAATACTTGACTTTTTTTTCTTGAGCTGCTCTTTGAAATTTACTTTATTTCTTACAATCACTTCTTTTCTTCCTCTTCTTACAATCACTTTTGCTTCTCTATATTTAAATTTCTGGACTTCCAGCAAAATGGTGGCCTAGGCAGACACTCTCTACAGCAAAAATATAGAGGAGATAGAATGAAACAAAACGGTTTCCAAAAATAGGTTGAGCTTCCAAAGAAGGGTTAGAAAAGTGGATTGAACACCTACTGGAAGGAGAAGCTGAGCAGGGACAACAAAAGAAAGACTAACTGGTGGAAGGACTGCTGCCAAAGTATGGCCATCTTGAGCTTTTGTGAGCAGATTTGGAGAGACAGATGACAACATGATGGCATAGATTCACATGAGCAAAGGAAAATGTGGAATTCCTTCTTGTTTCCCACATTTCCCTGAAAAACAGAGGTGAGGCTGGCCCCCACCCTCATCTATTCCAGTACAGAACCTGCTTTCCAAGAGTTCTGAGCTGTACAGTTTAAGTTTCTAAGTGTGAGATGAATGTCCACTGTTCCACCTTGGTGTCTGGACTCAAGGCAGGCTTTGCTCCTGATCTGTATGACCCACAGAGCCTCCAGGCCAGAATTAGACTAGTGGGGACCCTCATAATTGGCTACCCTGGCCCCAGTTGCCCTCTGGTGCTGATAAGCATTGAAATCAGCAACCTGAAGGTCCAGGAAGTACTTTCAGATAGGTTGTCCTCACTATAGACAACACCTGTTGTTGAGTGCCGTGGAGTCGGTTCCTACACAGGGTTTCTGAGGCTGTAAATCTTTATGGGAGCAGACCGCCTCATCTTTCTCCCGCGGATCTGCTGGTAGTTTTGAACTGCTGACCTTGCGGCTCGCAGCCCGATTTGTAACCACTATGCTACCAGAGCTCCTTGTAGACAACACCTAGGCCCATAGAAACTCCATCTAGGGCTGGGACCTCAGCCACCACATCCCTCCTTACCCCACCTCGTGAGTTTCTTGTCTCGCAGGAGACCCCCAGAGTCTTCTCTGGATCCAACAATTCCAATATTTTTGTTTATTTTTCCTCATGTTATCTCATTGTTTTAGCTTGTGTACTCTTCTCCTTCTTCCTCTCTTTTCCTTCCCTTAATTTTTTTTTTAATTTAAGTTTTTATTATGAATTGAGTGATAGTCTACATGTGGAAACATCAGTTTTACACTCATCCTATTGTATTCATTTCATTGCAATGATTACAATCCCCTGCATGCTTCACCACTCAACAGTATTTGCTTCTATTCCCTCTTTTTTGGGGGATGTGCACCAAAACATTCTGGAATATACAATCATTCAAACAACCAAAGGACACACCCTGCAAGTTTGTGCCCCAGCCACCAGCACACATCCCCTCTCCCTCCATGAATCTAGAGTCCTCAGCTGCTCTGTCTCTCCATGTCATCATTTCTGCCTCCATCTCTAGCATTGCTGCTACTCCCACTCTTCTCTCTTGATGGTCCCAGGGTCCTCTGCTCCCAGATTGTAAGATTGACCACTCACCCATTTTTGCTACAAAACTTCTACCTTTACAGTTGTGACAATTGCAATTAGTCATGATAACAATTACTATTGAATCATGAGAGTCTTATCCCCATCTCTTTTCACCAGACCTATCGAGACAGGATTAAAAACCACTCAGTGGGGACTCTACTTTCCCCCACACACTCGGAATCTAAACTCCTTCTTGAAAACTTGTAAGCCAGTCACTTCATGCCCTTACAGACACCCGCCCCCCATTTTAAGTAGCCAATGTCTAAGTTGCCCATCCCTAGCAA
This sequence comes from Chrysochloris asiatica, assembly GCF_000296735.1. NCBI lineage: Eukaryota > Metazoa > Chordata > Mammalia > Afrosoricida > Chrysochloridae > Chrysochloris > Chrysochloris asiatica. The sequence goes on from NW_006408976.1 coordinate 862,421, forward strand.
CCCTGTATACAGAAGAGATATTTCCTTTGATTTTTATTTGTATGGCTATCATTTTCTGTGAAATGTATAAATTTATGAACTATGCTTGAAGGTCATAACATGATTTATTGTTTATTGCAGAGGACAAGACACTTTGTGGAATTTACATGGTTATATGATTGTGCTAATTGTAATATTGTTGTTAAATACCATCGAGTTGATTCAGACTGACAGAGAGCCTATAAAAGGTTTCAAATGAGTGACTGGTGAATTTGAACCACCAATCTTGAGGCTCAAACTGACCTTGCAGTCCAGCGCATTATCCCACAGAGCCATACCAAGACTTTACTAATTGTAATAAACCATGCCAAATAATTTTTTTTTTAAAAAAGAGGAAATTGAGTAAACCACAAATAGGACAGACCCTAAAAGAAATCACCAAGACATATAATCAAACTTTCTAAAACTGAAGACAGAGAAAGAATCCTGAGAGCAGCTCAGGAAAAATGAAAAGATACCTGCAAAGGAGAACCAATAAGACTAAGCTCTGATTTCTTAGCAGAAACCATGCAGGCAAGAAGGCAATGGAAAGAAATATCCAAAACGCTGAAGAAGAAGAAAAAATGTTAGCCAAGAACCATATACCCAGCAAAGCTGTCCCTCAAATATAATGGCAGATTTAGAACATTTTCAGATAAACAGAAATTAATGGAATTTATAATAACCAGACCAACTTTATAAAAAATAACAAAGGGTATTCTTTGAATTGAGACTCAAGAACCTGAGACTAACATACATGACAACACAACCCAGAACTCAATTCAAATATAGAACTACCAAAGTTGAACCTACAAGACTGAAAATAGAGAACCAGAGATATCAATCTCTATGCATGAAGTCAACTACAAAGTAAAAAGATGGAATAGTGTAGCTACAGAACTTCAAGTAGATTTTTAAATAAAAAAATACTATTTTAATGGAAGAAATTAATTATAGGACAACTTCTAAGAAAATTAATTACCTTCACATCAAGATAAAAAAGAGAAAAATCAGAAAGATTTAGTAAACATTAAAAACAAAAGCAATGAAGAAAATGAGAAGAAAACCCACAAACAAAATGAATTCAGCTCAGACATTCATGTAGAACAAAGATACAAGCAAGACCACAAAAATTCACACAGAAAAATGACAACTAATTCATACCTATTAATAGTTAAGCCGAATATCAGTGGATTAAATGCACCAGTTACTTGTTAGAGAGTAGCAAAGTGCATAAGAAAACAGGACCATTCAATATGCTGTCTACAAGAAACACACCTTACACACAAAAAGTGTGTTTAAAGACAATAATAAACTAAATATCAAAGGATAGGAAAAATATATTAAGCTAACGGCAATAAAATATGAGCAGGAGTAGCAATATTAACCTCTGATAAAATAGACTTTAAGGCAAAAACCAGCATAAGGGACAAAGAAGGGCATTATGTTATGATTAAAAAGTAAATTGGCCAAGATGACATAACCATAATAAATATCTATTCTCCCAATGAAAGAGTCTCAAAATACATAAATCAAATTCTAATAGAATTGAAGAAAGAAGTAGATAATTCTACAATAGTAGGGGATTTTAATGCACCACTTTTGATGAAGGACAGAATAACTAGGAAGAAACAACACAGACACAGAAGAACTAAACAACACAATCAACCAATTTGACCTCATACATGTATACAGAGCACACAATCCAGCAACATCACGATCACATTTTTTTTCCAGTGCACATGGGACATTCTTCAGAATAGACCATATGTTAAGCAGCAAAGCAAGCCTCAATAAACTTTAAAACATCAAAATATTACAAAGCATCTTCTCAGACCACAATGCTATAAAATGAGAAATCAACAATAAGATCAAGGTAAAAATCAAATGTATGAAAATTAACACCATGCTTAAAAATTAGTGGGTAACAGAAGTAATTAAAAATGAAATAACAAAATTCCTAGAATTGAATGAGAATGAAAACACAACATACCCAAACCTCTGGAACACACCAGAGAGCAGATGATAGCAATAAACACATGCATCCAAAAAGAAGAAAGACCCAAATCAGCACCTTGATATCCACAACAATTGAAAAAAAATAGAAGTACTGTAAGCCTACTGCTACCAGAAGAAAAGAAAGAATAAAGGTTACAGCAGAAATAAATGAAATAGAAGATCAAAGAAAACAAAAAACCAAAAAAACACAGCAGAAAGAATAGACAACACAAGAAGTTGGTTCCTTGAAAGGATCAATAAAATTGACAAAACCACTGGCAAATCTAGCCAAAGAAAAGAAGATGCAAATAGCACAAATAAATGAAATATGAATGACACCACAACAGAACCAACAGAAATAAAAAGGATAATAACTATAAATAATTGTACTTCAACAAACTTGAAAATCTAGAATAAATTGATAAATTTCTAAAAAACACACAACCTACCAAAACTAACACTAGGACAGACCTATAACAAAAGAAGAAAACGGTTAAGTCATTAAAAGACTCCCAACTCGAAATTTCCACTTGAAAGGACAAGCAGACCAGCCTGGAGTGGCTAGAAGAACAAAAGATACTTCTTGAAAGAAAGACCTACAGTAAAAATACAAAACAATAGAGGTGGACTGACTGTTACTACAAGAACAAACAAGTTGCTTGCCCAGGAAACATCAAGGCAAGTGGTCGGGTCCCCTCAGTGCAAACCCCCTTCCAAGAATAAGATTCAATGGGAATATACGCCCTGATTGGTGACCACGCTCGTCACCGATAAGGGGAAATGAGGGGAAAACAGCAATGAAGTGGTGAGCTAAGCCCAACAATGTGGAGAGTGAAGCGTGCAGCTAATAAAAAGAGAGGGCATGTGCACAAGAACACCCACACTTTCAGATAATACCTACTAGACCTGGCTTCAATGACTGGATGATCAGAGCTCAACCAGAAGAAGAAAGAAAAGGAAAAAAGAGTAATCTGATACAATTTGATGAACTTGGCCTACACCTATGGATGCAGTAACTCAAAAGAGGGAACAAGTCCTTAAAGCAAGAATCATTCCCACCCCTTCCACACACAGAGTAGACAGGGATGGGCAACTTGGACATTGGCTACCCAAAATGAGGGGGGAAGGTGCTACAAAGGCAAGAAGTGACTGGCTTACAAGCTTTCAAGAGGGAACATAGAGCCAGGGGCTGGAGGAAGACAGAATCTCCAGTGAGTAATATCCAATCTGTCTAGGCGGAGCTGATGAAATGAAATGCAGATAGGTCTCTTGTGATACAATAGTGAATAATTGTTATCAGGACTGATTGTGAGGGTTGGAAATGTAAAGGTAGACGTTTTATAGCAAGGAAGGGAGTGATTAACTTTCCAGTCTAGGAGCGGAGGTCCCTAGAACCATCAACGGAGAAAGCCGAGAGCGGGACCCTACCCAGAGAAGCAGCGGTGCCTGAGATGGAAGCAGAGATGATGACGTGGAGCGATGGAGCAGCTGGGGACATTAGATCCAGAAAGGGAGAGCGACTGTGTGCTGAAGACTGGGGTGTGGGGGGTAATGTAGGGGGCAGGCTTGCAGGGAATACCCTTTGGTTGGTTTATGATGCATGGAGGGGATTGTAACCATGGCAATGAAACGATTTACAATAGAATGAATGTAAAACTAATGTTCTCCCATGTAAACTATCATGTAATTCAAAAAAAAAAAAAAAAAAAAAAAAACCAAAACGGACTGAATGTCCTGAGGCATGCAGTACAAAAAAAATAAATTTTATAAAATCTCAAAAAAAAAAAAAAGACTCCCAACTCAAAAAAATCCAGGCCCAGATTGCTTTACTCGTAAATTCTACCAGACATTCAGAGAGGAGCTGCCACCAACTCTACACAAACTATTCCAAAATATAGAAAAGGGAGTAAAACTCCCAAATTCATTTTATGTAGTAACCATGACTCTGATAACAAAACCAGGCAAAGAACTTGCTAAAAAAGAAAATTATAGACCAAAATCCCGCATGAATATAGATGTAAAAATTCTCAACAAAATTCTAACCAATAGACTCCCACAACATATAAAAAAATAATAATACATCAATACTAATAATCCCACCAGGGATGCAAGGATGGTTCAATATCTGAAAAACAATCAATGTAACTCACCACAAATTAAATAAAGGAGAAAGCCACATGATCATATCAATTGATGCAGACAAGAAGGCATTTGGAAAAATCCAACACCCATTCCTGATAAAAACACTCAACTAAATAGGAATAGAAGGGAAATTTCTCAATATAATTAAGGATGTATACAAAACCATTGGAGTCTTGGTGTAGTGCTGTAGGATAAGCACTGGACTTCTAACCATTCCTTAGAAACCCTATACCGGGTCGCTATGCATCAGAATTGACTCCACAGCACTTAACAACAATAACTTACAAAACCAAAGCCAACATCACTCTGCATGTAGGGAAATGGAAAACATTGCCTTGCAAGCAGGAACCAGACAAGGTTGCCCTTTATCGTCACTCCTATTCAATATTTCCTGCAAGTTTTAGCCAAAGAGATAAAGCAAAAAAAGGAAATTAAAGTCATTCAAATTGACAAAGAAGTAAAATGCTATTTTCAGATATGATTCTATACACAGAAAATCCAAACCCTCAGCAAGAAAATTATTGGAACTCATTGAAAGATTCAGCTCCAGCCTGATATCTGACCCAGAGACTTGGAACTTGCCTACCTGTATAACTGTGCCAGTCATTTCCTTGATATGAACCTCTGTGTTTATATATGTATATGAAAATGATGAGGGAGATTACATGATAGAATTTTGCAAGATCAATGACTTATTCATTGTAAGTAACTTTCCCCAGCAACATAAAAGGTGACTATATACCTGGACCTCACCAGGTATACACAGAAACTGGACTGCAAAGTTGTTTGAACTACAAGGTTGGCAGTTCAAGCTCACCAGCTGTTCCTTGGAAACCCTATACAGGGTCACCATGGGCCAGAACCAATGCAACGACACTTAACAACAACACTACTATTAAGTAAGGAGTCCTGGTGTGGTGCTATGGGTTAATGCACTAGATTGCAAAGTCGATTTGAACCGCAAGGTTGGTGGTACACGCTCACCAGCCACTCCTTGGAAACTCTATGCAGGGTCATTATGGGTCAGAACTGACTTGATGGCACTTAACAACAACAAATGATAATAATAATAAAGCCTGGGTTCACTGGTCAGAAAGAAACTGAAGGAACCTGAGACTACGCCCTTGATCACCCTTCCAATCTAGAAAGGAACTCACACTCGAGGTCCAGTGTTCAGCCACGTAGTATGGTATGCTCACCGTGGAATGATCAATCACTCAAAAGTAAAAGGGCAGCATGTTCCTAAGGACAAAATTGAGAAGGAATGGGAAGTTGATTGGAAGGCAAATAGGCACCACAGGGAGGAAGTGAAATAGCTGTTATTGCATGGCGGGGGTTGTAATCATTGAAATGACACAAAGTGTATGATTTGTTGAATGTAAGGCTGGTGATCTTGTCTGTAAACCTTCACTCAATTCACAATAAAAAGTTTTTAGAAAATCAGTCAAATTCATTTACATTAATAAAGAGAGCACTGAAAAAGAAATCAGGAAATAATACTATTTACAATAGTCACCCAGAAGATGACATAAAATTGGGAATAAATCTTTTAAAAAGGAAAGAGACAATGGAGAACCTTGTTATCATCCATCAATCAAACCAAGGCCAGGAACTGAATGTGGAACACACCATCAATTGCTTATATACATTTTTAGGCTGAAGATGAAGAAAATAAAAACAAGTCAAGAGAACCAAAATATGACTTTGAGTACATCCCATCAGAATTTAGAGACCATCTCAAGAATGGATTTGATGCATTAGATACTAATGACCATAGACCAGAAGAGTTTTGTTATGACATCAAGAACATGAAGAAAACAAAAGTCCCTTTAAAAAAAAAGGGAAAAAACCCAAAGTGGATGTCAGAAGAGACAATGAAACTTGTTCTTTAAAGAAAAACAAAAACAATTATTGTGAATTGAGTGAAGTTTTACAGAACAGATCATCAGTCCCACATTCATCAAATCATATACTTCGTGTCATTACAATGATTGCACTTCCTTCCATGTACCATCAGGTAACAGTACTTATCTCTATTCACTTTAACTCTTGCACTTTTCCCTGTGTCATCTGCTACCTTCATCTTTCCTGTGCCAATGTCCCTTTTGTTGTATGTTGCCTTTCCATCATCCAAGTAAACATGTGTTTACCTTCTATCCAATGAATAATTCCCCTTTCCCTCCCACCCTTGGTAACCATAACAGACTGCTTCCTTCAGCAAGCAAATCTTTTCCTAACTTTTTACAACAGCAGTCTCATGCAATATTTGTCCTTTTGTGATTGACAAAAATCACATTTTTCCACTATGATAATTTCACTCAACATAATATCCTCCAGGTTCATCCATGTTATGAGGTATTTGCAGAGTCATCATTATTCTTCAATGACATGTGTACCAAAATAGTTTAACCATTCTTCTGCTCATGGGCACTTATGTGGTCTTTGTCTTTCTGCTTTTGTGAATAGCACTGCAATGAATATGTTGAAAAAAATATATTTGCAATGAATAAGTCATTGGTATTACAACATTCTATCATGTAATCTCCCTATCATTTTAATATACATGTTTAAACAAGAGGTTCATATCAAGGAAATGACTCACACAGTAGTACAGGCAGTCAAGTTCCAAGTCTCTGGATCAGATGTCAGGCTGGAGGCTTCTTCTGACTCATTTAGCAAAAGGGTTGATGAACTCAAGATTGGCAGGTCAGATGGCAGACTTCTGACTCAAAGGTGAATAAATCCAAGGTTGGTAGATGTCTTAGTCTGGTTAATCTGGGTTTTCTAGAGTAGATACATATGTGTGTGTGTGTGTGTGTGTGTGTGTAGTTCTGGTGTGGCACTGTGGGTTAAGGCACTGAACTGCAGCCAGTTTGAACCACAAGGTCAGCAGTTCAAGCTCACCAGCTGCTCCTCAGGATTCCTATGCAGGGTCATTATGGGTCGGAACTGACTCAATGGCACTTAACAACAAAAACAATATATCTATGTATATCTATATGAGTGTTTGGTAAAGTGGAGGGTCAGAGAAAAAGAGGAAGACCCCCAACAAGATGGATTAGCCATGGACTCAAGCAGGGCAACAGTGGTGAGGTTGGCCCAGGATTGGGCAGTGTTTCATTCTGCTGTGCATTAAGTTGCTATAGGTTGGTACTGACTCTATGGCACCTAACAACACTATATGAATATTGCAGGTTGTTAATGAGTCTTCCTCCAATTCTGATGCCTCATTTTTCTTCATATAACCCAGCTTCTCAGATTATTTGCTTAGCATATAGGTTGAATAAGTATGTTGAAAGAATACAACCCTGTCACACACCTTTCTTAATTTTACCATTAAGTGTTCCCATGTTCTGTTTGAAAAAACTGCCTCTTGGTTCATGTACAGATTCCTCATGAAGTGTTCTGGAATACTCATACTTCTCAATGTTGTCCATAGCTTGTTATGGTCCACATAACCGAAATCCTTTGTGTAGTCAATAAAGTGCAAATAAACATCTTTCTAGTATTCTCTGCTTTCAGTCAAGATCCATTAGACATCAGCAATGATATCCCTCGTTCCACATTCTCTTCTGAATTCAGCTTGAACCTCTGAAAGTTCTCTGTCAATGCATGCTTGCAGCCATTTGTGTATTAACTTTGGTAAAACTTAACTTGCATGGGATATCAAAGATATTGTCCAGTGATTTCCGCATTCCATTGGGTCACCTCTCTTTGGAATGGGTGCAAATACGGATCTCTTCCAATCAGTTGGCCAGATAGTTGTCTTCCAAATTTCTTGACATAAATGAGTGAGTGCCTCCAGTGCCTCCTCACTTTCTTGAAAGATTTCAAGTTTTATTCCATCAATTCCTGGTGCCTTGTTCTTTGCCAGTTCCTTCAGTGCACATTGAATTTCTTTCTTCAGTATCATTGGTTCTTGATCATATGCTACCTCTTGAAATGGTTGAACATCAACCATTTCCTTTTGGTATATATGAGCTTATGTATATGCATACACACACACACACACACACACACATATATATATATATATATATGGAGTCCTGGTATGGTGTCGCAGGTTAATGTGCTGAACTGCAAAGTCATTTTGAACTGCAAGGTTGGCAGTTCAAGCTCACCAGTCGCTATTTGGAAACCCTATACAGGGTAGCTATGAGTTGGAATTGACTCAACAGCACTTAACAAAAACATATATATGTATATATGAGTCCTGGTGTGGCCCTGTGGGTTAATGCATCAGAATGCAAAGCCATTTGAACTGCAAAGTCGGTGGTTTCAGCTTATCAGTAACTCCTTGGAAACCCTATACAGGGTCGCTATGGGTTGGAATTGACTCTACAGCACTTAACAACAACTATATAGATATAGATATAGATATAGATATAGATATAGGTGTGTGTGTGTGTGTGTGTGTGTGTGTCCTAGTGTGGCATTGTGGGTTAATGCTTTGGACTGCAAAGTTGGTTTGAACTGCAAGGTCCATAGTTTAAACTCACCAGCTGCTCCTAGGAAACCCTATATAGGGTACAGCGTCACTATGGGTTGGAGCTGACTCAATAGCACTTAACAGCAACATACATACATATATATATATATATGGTTCTTGTTAAGTGCTGTCTGGTCAGCCCTGACTCACAGGGATCCTGTATAGGGCTTCTAAGAAGTACCTGGTGGGTTTGAACAACCAGTTTGTGGTTAGCGGTCCAGAACTTATCCAACAGTACCAAACTGGGACTCCATATATATACAGAAAGAGAAAGAGGTTTATATCAAGGAAATGGCTCACACAGTTGTAGAGGTGGGCAGGTCCCAAGTCTGTAGGTCAGCTGTCAGGCTCGAGGCTTCTGACTCATGTAGTTACAGGGTGGTTGAACCAAGGTTGGCAGGTCAGACAACAGGCAGGTTGGTAGGCCTGGCAGGTAAGAGGGTAGGCTGCTGATGGCCCCCAGGAATGGCAGATAATAGAGCAGGCCACTGGCTCAAGTTCAAAGAACTGGAGGTCAAAAGATTAGCCAGATACTAGACCCAGACCCAGAAAAGTACAAACAAGTTTTGTTTGACTGTTCATTATATTGGAAACAGGCCACACTCCCAAGGAAACTTTAATTGATTGGCAGCTTATAGCAGATCTCATTATGGGGAATTGCTGCATCTTGACTGCCAAATCACTGAGAACCCTGGCCCTGTCACATTGATACAAACCTATCACAGCAGGTAAGATGACCAATGAGTCCCAGGATCAGTAGGCCAATCACTCAAGTCCAAAGAACCGGTAGTCAGATGCTGAGCCAAATGCAAACCCAACAATAAAACCAGCAAGCTTTGTTGTATGTCCAATATTATGGGTGCAGCCCACATCCCTGAGAAAACTTCCTTTCAATGATCTCATAATAGAGATGATTACATTATATTTGATCTCATCATGGGCATTATTGCATCTTAACTGGAGTCCTGGTGTGGTGCTACAAGATAAGTACTGGACTACTAACCAAAAGGTCAGTAGTTTAAACCTGTAAACCATTCCTTGGAAACTGTATCCAGGGTTGCTATGAGTTGAAACTGACTTGATAGAACTTAACAACTGCTAAACCACTAAGAATCCTAGCCCAGTCAAGTTAACATAAAACCTTAACTATCACAAGACCTCTTTGAAGTGTTCAAGAGCACAGCTTGAGAACCAAGGTGCACCTGACCCAAGCCATGGTATTTTCAATAGCCTCATATGCATGTGAAAAGTGGACAATGAATAAGGAAGACCATAGAAGAATTGATGCATATGAGTTATGGTATTAGAGAAGAATGTTAAAGATACCATGGTCTGCCAGAGAACAAACCTGTGTTGGAAGAAATACAGCCAGAATGTTCTTTAGAATCCAGGATGGCAAGACTTTGTTTCTCATACTTTGGACATATTATCAGAAGGGACCAGTCCCTGGAGAAGGACATTATGCTTGGTTAAGTGGAGGGTCTGTGAAAAAGAAGAAGACCCCCCAGTGAAATGGATTAACACAGTGGCAGTAGCAAGCATAACAATTATGAGGATGGTGCAGGACAGGGCAGTGTTTCATCCTGTTGTTCATAGGGGCACTATGAATAGGAACCAACTCAACAGCACCTAACAACAACAACAACATGGACTGTCAGAAGAACAAATAGGTGTGTATTGGAAGAAGTACAGTCAGAATGCTCCTTAGAAACCAGGATAGTGAGATTTCATCTCTCAAACTTCAGACATGTCATCAGGATGTTCCTGGAGAAGGACATCATGCTTGGTAAAGTGGCAGATCAACGAAAAACAGGACGACCCCAACGAGATGGATTGATACAATGGTAGCAGCGATGGGCTCAAGTGTAACAACAATTGTGAAGATGATGCAGGACCAAGCAGTGTTCTGTTGTGCATCGGGTTTTTGTGAGTTGGAACCAACTTGACAGCACCTAGCAACAACAATGATAATCACACCATGTAAGAGCCATGGAGGTGTTTTCTTCTAATACAGGTTCATTTCTGCCTCTGTTCGTAGCGTAGTGGTTACGAATCGGGCTGAGAACCTTAAGGTCAGCGGTTCAAAACTACCAGCCGCTCCGCGGGAGAAAGATGAGGCTTTCTACTCCTGTAAAGATTTACACCCTCGGAAACCCTGTACAGGGTCGCTATGTGTTGGAACCGACTCGACGGCACTTAACAACAACAACAACTGTACTGCTAAGGCAGTATCTTAATAGATTAAGGAATTCCAGTTTAGAAATGAGAGCAATGTGATCAAATAATGATAGTTGTTTGGTGGAGTTCATATTGTGAAAAGAAAAATATTCCAAAAAGAGTTCAAATAATTGTGGTCCAATAAATGCTGACAACATTTACTTGCTGAAAATGAAGAAGACGTGAAGTCTTTACTGATGATGATCAGAGAACTTCTTCATGAATTACACCTCAATATGCAGAAAACAAAAACCTCATAACTGGACCAACGGAAAAAAATATTGATGTTGTCAAGGACTTCATTTTACCTGCATCCACAGTCAAAGCCCATGGAAGCAGCAGCCAAGATGTCAAATGATGTGTTGCATTGGTTAAATCTCTTTAAAGTGTTAAAAAGCAAAATTTCTTTGAAACCAAGGTGCATTTGACCCAAGCAATGATATTTTAAATTGCCTCAGATGTATATAAAAGCTGAAAAATGAACAAGAAAGATGGATGAATTTGTGCATTTAAGTTATGGTGTTGGAGAACAATATTGACTATACTATGGACTGCTGAAAGAATGATCAAACTGTGTTGGAAGCGGTGCAGTCAGAATGCTCCTTTGAAGTGAGGATGGTAAGACGTCTTCTGAAGTGTTTTGGACATGTTGTCAGAATCTACTGGTCCCTGGAGAAGGACTTTATGCTTGGTAAATTAGTGAGAAAGTGAAAAAGAGGAAGATCCTCAATTAGATTGACACATCGGCTGCAACAGTGGGTTCAAGCATAGCAACAATTGTGACAGTGGTGCAGGATTGAGCAATGTTTCCTTCTGTTGAACTTAGGATCACTATGAGTTGAAATTGACTAGACAGCACATGCAAACAACAAATGTTGGCAAAGGTCCCTTGGTGGAGCAAATGGTTAAATTCTTGACTATTAGCCAAAAAAGTGCTGGTTTCAAACTACCCAGACAACTGGCCCAACGATTATCTTCCAAAAGGTCACAGCTTTGAACCCCCCGTGGAACAGTTCTGCTTTGCGTACATGGTGCCACTCTGAGTGGGAATGACTTAAAGGCAGCAAGAACAATAAAAGTTAGCAGGAGAAAGACAGCTGACTTTCATCTTGGTGACTTCTTAGGGGGAGTTGACATAAGATGGGGCCTTCTGCCTGATCCTTCTGTCCAGGGTTGTCTGTCTCTTGAATATATTTTTTTCAGCAATTTTTTAATATCACTTGCACTGTTTAAAGCTCACACAAAGAGATTTATGAATTTCTCTTTCTTATTTCTGTGTCTCAAGCCATTGTCTAACCAGTCCACTTTGCCCCCAACTCTTATTTTCTGGTTTGGAGTCATGACTTTCTTAGACAGCTTCACTTTGCATTATTTCTGTCACTAGGAAAGGTATTTTATTTCCTCCTTCCATAAGTGTTCTGATCCATCAGATGAGGTCCCGAGCAGCAGAATGTGACTGCACTGTGCTTTGGTAGTAGGTAGAGAGCACTTTCCTCTTGCTCAGTGCCTACAAGTGAAGAGGACTTAAAACATTTACCGATGAAGATCAAAGAGCACAGCCTTCGGTATGGATTATATCTCAATGTCAACAAAACAAAAATCCTCACCACTGGACCAATAAACATTCTTATCAACGGAGAAAAGATTGAAGT
>NW_006408976.1:875694-905942 GCF_000296735.1 Chrysochloris asiatica
TCATACTTCAGACATATTGTCAGGAGGGACCAGTCACTGGAGAAGGATATCATGTTTGGTAGGGTGGAGGGTCAGAGAAAAAGAGGAAGACCCCCAATGAAATGGAATGGCCAAGTGACAGCATGAGTGGATTCAAGCGTGGCAACAGTAGTGAGGTTGGCCCAGGATTGGGCAGTGTTTCATTCTGCTGTGCTTAAGGTCGCTATGAGACGGTACTGACTCGATGGCACCTAACAACAACAACAACAAATACCTACATGCAGGCATGATCCAAACATTGGTCCAGTAAAATCTCTTACTCTTACCTGACATGGACATTCCAGGTGATGCTCAGCCCCTTCAAGATTAGATCTACAGATGGTTGAATTCAGGGAAGGACACAAGTGTCCAGGTGAGATGGGGTTTAGGCCAAGGGCATAGTCAAAGATGAAACAAACTCAATCATCACCATGGCAGTGCCATAGTCCTTTTAAGGTTAAATCTTCTAGAGGAAAATATTCTATAACTCTCTGCTATATGTTTTATATTTCAGAGCATTTTCTGTTTTCCTGTTTTTACTTAAAAAGACAAAACAAAAAACAGCTGTATAGTTTTAGTATGTTGTCATTAAGTGCTCTCAAGTGGGTTCTGATTCATAGAGACCCTGTATAGGGTTTCCAAGGAGCAGCTGATTGGTTTGAACCACCGACTTTGCAGTTCAAACTGACCTTGAAGTCCAAAGCATTAACCCGTGGCAGCACACCAGGACTTCAGCTTTAATATAAAATGGGGCAAACTGTCAACAAATATAGCATAACTGATGCTTTATCACTCAAGCTGAAGAGTAAGTTGCTTGATTTGGGGGACACGCTTAATCCTCAAACCTAAGAAAAACTTTTAAGTGAAAATAAAATTAAACCAATAAAGATAGAATGAATTATAGCCTTAAATATTTTATCATCCATGAATCTGAACTCTCTGATGACTAAATCTTAGTAAAACTTAAAATAAAACAACCCAAAATCCTTATTTTGAAAATGACTTCCTAATACAAGGAACAAGCGCACACTCTCAATAGGACAGAAAGAATTGTTTTATAGGATTTATTGCAATAAACTTAGTGGCTAGAAGGGGCATGAAGCTTCACTCAAATTCTTAACTAGAATATTTTCTTCTTTTTTTTCTCACTTATCCCATATGACAAATGTATAGGAGACAAACAAACAGAGTTGCCATTTTTATTGGAGGCAAAGTGTTCCTTTTGTTATTTGCAACTAGAGGGTTGGCCTTTTATTTCAACTGTGCTGTTTCTTATGACACATTTTGAAAAGTCAAAAACAATGTATATAAACATTTTTTCCCTGTTTGATTTGATTTGAGACATTTTAGACCTCAACTGAGTCCAGTTTTTCTTTCATTGTTTATTCTTAATGAAATTACAACTTTATGAATAACCATCTAATATTAAAATAAACATGGGCTTATTAATCAAGGAAGAATTATGGCAGTGTTGGGTTAAAGTAAATAGCACAATGTTAGCATGTTATGACTTTACAGTTATGGTTTTAACTCAATTCCAATAGATAATTTGGAGTCGAGAGCTGTGGAGTCCTGGTGTGGCGCTGTGGGATAAGCACTGGAACACAAGATCGGTTTGAACCGCTAGGTCTGTGATTCAAACTCACCAGCAGCTCCTCGGAAACACTATCCAGGGTTGCTTTGAGTAGAAACAGACTCCACTGCACTTAACAGCAGCAATCTTATAAAGCTTTAGTTACTTTTAGAAAATGACTATATTTTTTGCAGATTTTCTTGAGTTTGCAGTTTTGATAGAACCTGTTTCATGCACAATATTTTGGACTACATTTTTGAACACAGAAGTAGGCATTAACATTCTAGGCTTGTTATAAATGAGATCAAATAACTTAAATTTGATTACTCAGGAGTTATTAGAGATGATGAGAACTTTGTAGGATGAAAAACATGCTCCTGTTTCATTATTTTTTTCACTTTTGAAATTCTGTTTCAGATAACGTGTGGCACATAAGGATTCCCCTGTGGTTTTTGTTGTTGTTAAGTGCTATTGAGTCAGTTCCCATTCACAGGGACCTTGTATAGCGTTTCCAAGGAGAGGATGGAGGCTTTGAACCACCAACCTTGTGGTGATCTAGGAGACCAGCAGCTTATCCTGTGGTATCATATCAGAACTTCAAGACTCCATGGTGGTGGTGGTGGTTGTGTGTTGTTGAGTCGATTCCTATTTTTAGTGATGCTTTATAGCGTTTCCAAGACTCTAAAGATGAGCAGAAATCCTCATCTTTCTATAACAAGCAGTCGGTAGATTCGAACTGTGGTTAACAGCCCAGCTCATAATTCAGGACTCCATAGGTGATTTGAATAGCTAACATATTCAGCTGCTTACTGAAAGATTGGAGGTTCAAGTCCACCTACAGGTGCTTTAGAAAAAAGACCTAGCAGCAGGAGCACTACCATTCTACATTGGAAACTTTATGGAATGCAGTTCTACTTTATCACAAATGGGGGTCTCCAAGAGTCAGAATTTACTTCCACGGAAGTCAATTGTTTTAAAATTGGTATATGGCTCTGGTGGTGGTTCAAATCCACCAGCTGCTCCTTGGAAACCCTACACAATGCAGAACTAACTCTTCTGCATTGAAAAAACAAAAACAAAATAAACTGGAAGTAACCCATTTATTTACTTGACAGAACACTAGGTGGTGCCATTTCATGAGGAAATTTACCAGAATGGCATACTAGGTGCCATTCAATTTATTTCAGGGGTTGGTTTGTTATCTGTATTTTCCAGAAATTGGAGAAAAATATCCCTTTTTTGCTATTTGTTTTGTTGTTGTTGTTGCTATTTGTTTTTTATGAAGTTTTAACTTTATCAATAGCCATCTACAATGAAAATAAACATGGGTTTACTAAACAACACAACTAAGAGAAATGTTGAATAAAGGTAAATGACAGGGTGGTATCAAGAAATAAGTCCTATAACTTATGTACTTAAAAAAACATTTTAATACATTTTGCTTTTTAAAATATAATTTTAGCGCTCATGAGCAGCCATATAAGGTGCAACTCTTCTGTCCGCAGGAAAGAAGAGCGATGAAAATTGAAGGCGCTTGGAAACAATTGGTTCAGTGGATTAATGGACCACATGGACAAGTCTCCAAGACCTTGAGACCAGAAGAAATAGATGGTGTCAGACTACCCCTACCAACTGCTCTGAAAGGGATCACTTTAGAAGGCCCTTGATAGAGAAGGGAAAAATGTGGAACAGAACTCAATTAAAAAACAAAGACCAGACTTATTGGTCTAGACAGATAGAGACTGGTGGAAGTCTTTGGTTACCCTTCAGGTCTGGAGCTGAACTCACCCCCATGGCTCAATTTTCAGCCAAACAATAGATAGATGAATGGGGTAGGGGGCAACACCACTGGTGAGGTACAAACACCATAGAATGGTCAACCACTTGACTCAAAAGAACAGCATTTACTCCAGAACAAAGTTAGAAGGGTTGGGAAAGAAGGAGGAATGTAAACAAGAAACACAGGAAGGAAATGGGATCAATTATGTTACACTGAGGGGATTGCAATCACTGAAATGAAATGAAGTGTCTGACTTGTTGGATGTGAAACTGATGATCTGCTCCATAAGCCTTTACTCAATTCACAATAAAAAGCTAGTTTTAGGTTTATAGAAAAATTGCACAAAAAGCACAAAGAGTTCTTATATATGCCATCTCCCCTGTGCACATTGTTTTTCCTATTATTACTTCTTGCATTTGCACAGTACATTTGTTACAACTGATGAACCAATACTGATACATTATATTAACTAAAGGCCATAGTTTACATTAAGATTCACTCTTAGTGTTTTATGGTTCTGTGGTTTTCAACAAATAAGCCTTATTTGTTATAACAGTCTTAATTTATAAAACAATTACAAAGATAGTACAGAAGCTTCCCATAAACTCCTGATGTGGCGCTGTGGGATAAAGCACTGGACCACAAGATTGGCTTGAACCACAAGGTTGGTGGTTCAAACTCACCAGCTGCTCCTTGGAAATCCCATACAGAGTGCTATGAGTTGGAACCGACTCGATGACAGTCAACAACAACAACAATCAGCATTTTACCTTAGTGAAGCACCTTTGTCGTAATTAATGAATCATCATTGACACATTTTTATTAACTGAAGTCCATATTTTATTCAAATATCCTTAGGTTTTATGTAATGTCATTTCTCTATTCCAGGATCCCATTTAGGACTTGACGTCATCCCCAAACTCTTCTGGCCTTCGGTCTTTAGTGTTTAATGTATCAAATCTGTTCTTCAGATGATATCTAAATTCAGGTGGGGTATACTCAAGTTTGTGTTTTGGATCTCGTGGATTTGTTTTCATTTTCTTCAGCTTCAGTTTGAATTTGCATATGAGCAATTGATGGTCTATTCCACAATCTGCTCCTGGCCTTGTTTTTGGTGATGATATTGAGTTTTTCCACCGTCTCTTTACACAGATGTAGTCAATTTGATTTCTGTGTATTCCATCTGGTAAGATCCATGTATACAATCATCTCTTATGCTGTCTAAAGAAGGTATTTGAAATGAACAAATCATTGGTTTTGCAGAATTCTATAATGTGATCTCCAGCATCATTTCTATCACCAAGGCCATGTTTTCCAACTACCGATCCTTCCTCTTTGCTCCCAACTTTTGCATTCCAATCACCAGTAATGAGCAACACATCTTGATTGCATGTATAATCAATTTCAGATTGAAGAAGTTGGTAGAATTCTTCTATTTCATCTTCACTGGCTTTAGTTGTTGGTGTGTAAATTTCAATAATAGTGGTATTAACTGAATTTTCCTGCATGTACATGGATATGACAGTGTTGTACCTCATGACTGATTTTGATATGTTCTTTTTGACATGAATAGCAACATCATTCCTCTTCAATTTGTCATTCCTGGTATAGTAAACCATGTGGTTGTCAGATTCAAAATGGCCAATACAAGTCTGTTTCAGCTCACTAATGCTTAAGATATCAATGTTTTTGCATTCCATTTCATTTTTGACAATTTCAAATGTTCCTAGATTCATACTTCATACATTCCATGTTCCGATTTTTAATGGATGTTTACAGCTGTTGTGCCCCATCAGCAAATGAAGGTCCTGCGGGCTTTACTCCCACAGGCTTTATTCCATTTGCATCATCATGGTCAACTCTACTTTGAGGCGGCAGCTCTTCCCCAGTGCATTTTGAGTGCCCTCCAACCTGAGGGGCTCATTTTCCAGCACTATATCTGGCAGTGTTTCTTCAGAAGACACGAAAAAAGGAAAAGATAAAAATGGATGTCAGAAGAGACACTGAAATTTGCTCTGCAGCACAGAGATGCTAAAGCAAATGGAAGAAATGAGGAAGTACAGGAACTGAACAGAAAATTTCAAAGGTCAACTCGAGAAGACAAAGTCAAATATTACAACAAAATGTGCAAAGATCTGGAATCAGAAAACCAAAAGGGAAGAACACGCTCAGCATTTCTCAAGCTGGAGGAACTGAAGGAAAATTTTAAGCCTTGGCTTTCATTATTGAAGGATTTCTCTGGGCAAATGATTGACTGATCAGATCATTCAGATCAGAAAGCATCAGAAGACTATGGAAGATGTCTCTATTTGCCTGCGGTGTCTGAGATTCATTCTTAAGGAATTGAGAACATAAATCTTCCAAAATGTCAAAAAGACCATCTTTTGCTCAACCTTCCACCCCAGCTCCTGCAACACAAATGCCCAGCACACCAGGATTTGTAAGATAAAATCCATACAGTCATCTCGCCTACAACAGCTACAGGCTAGGAGGGAATCTGGGCACCAAAGCAGGTACTGTTGGTATTAAGATTCCAAAACTCCCAGAGCCACCAGATAAGCCATTGATGCCCTACCTGAGGTACACATTGTAGAGTCTGGGACCAAGTTAAGGCTTCCAACCCTGACCTAAAGTTGTGGGAGATTGGCAAGATTATTGGTGGCATGTGGTAAGATCTCACTGATGAATAACAGAAATATTTGAACGAATATGAAGCAGAGAAGATAGAATACAATGAGTCTATGAAGGCCTATCATAATTCCCTCACATACCTTTTACATAAATGCAAAAAGTTGAGCAGAAGCTGCTTTAAAGGAAGAAAGTCAACAGAGACAGTCTTGCATAGAGAAAGGAGAACCTTACATGAACATTCAGCATGCTGAAGATCCAGATGATTATGATGCTGGCTTTTCAATGAAGCATACAGCCACCGCCCGTGTCTAGAGAAACCACCACCTCATCAGTGAGATCCTTAGTGAGAGTGTGGTACCAGATGGTCAGTTGTCACAACAGGTAGAATGCAGATCCTCAAACGACAGGTCCAGTCCTTAATGATTCATAGCAAAAGCTAGAAGCTGAACTTCTTCAAGTAGAGGAGCTGCACCAGGAAAAGAAAAGGAAACTCCTGGAAAGCACAGACTCACTTAACAACGAACTTAAAAGCCTGCACAGTTTGAAGGTAGAAGAGGACATAGAGAAAATTGTGGCTGAAATTGCACAGGCAGAGGAACAGGTCAGCAAAAGGCAGGAAGAAAGGGAGAAAGAAGCCGCAGAGCAAGTTGAATGTTCCTGAGGAAGAGCAAGCATCTCATAAAATGGAAGAAAAGAAGGAAGATGAGAACATTCCAATGGAGACAGAGGAGACCCACCTTGAGGAAATGACAGAAAGCCAGCAGAATGGTAAAGAAGGCATGTCAACTCCTGAGGATAAGGAGAGTGGGTGGGAATGGGTTGACAGTATGGCAGAGGAAGGGACCAGTGGCATTGGCTCAGAGAGCAACAGTGCAACTGTGGAGGAGCCACCAACAGATCCCATCCCTGAAGAGGAGAAAAAAAATAAATGTTGCCTTGTTTTAGTGTGCTAAATACTTTTTAAAATTAAATAATGCTTTTTTGAGTTTTGTTTTTTGTTCTTAAAGAAGATGGAAGGAATATACAGAGTCAGTGTACCAAAAGGAAATGGTTGATGTTCAACCATTTCAAGAGGTAGCATAAGATCAAGAGCCAATGAAGGAAGGAGTCCAAGGTGCATTGAAGGAATTGGCAAAGAACAAGGCACCAGGAATTGATGGAATATAAACTGAAATTGGTGGCACTGGAGGCACTCACTCATCTATGCCAAGAAATTTGCAAGACAATTATCTGGCCAACTTATTGGAAGAGATTCATGTCTGTGCCCATTCCAAAGAGAGGTGACCCATGGAATGTGGAAATCATCAGACAATATCTTTGAGTAAAGTTTTACTAAAGGTAATACAGAAATGGCTGCAAGTATACATTGACAGAGAACTTTCTGAGGTTCAAGCCGGATTCAGAAGAGGACATGAAACAAGGGATATCATTGCTGATGACCAATGGATCTTGGCTGAAAGCAGAGAATACCAGAAAGATGTTTACCTGTGCTTTATTGACTACACAAAGGCTTTCAATTGTGTGGGTCATGACAAGATATGGACAACATTGAGAAGTATGAGTATTCCAGAACACTTAATTGTGCTCATGAGGAATCTGTAAATGGACCAAGAGGCAGTTTTTCGAACACTGGCTGAATGGTACAAAATTAAGAAAGGTGTGTGACAGGGTTGTATTCTTTCACCATACTTATTCAACCTGTATGCTGAGCAAAGAATCCAAGAAGCTGGGTTATATGAAGAAAAACATGGCATTAGAATTGGAGGAAGACTCATTAATAACCTATGATATGCAGATGATATAACCTTGCTTGCTGAAAGTGAAAAGGGCTTAAAATACTTACTGATGAACATCAAACACCACAGTCTTCACTATGGATTGCATCTCAATGTAAAGAAAACAAAAATTCTCACCACTGGACCAATAAACAACATTCTTATCAATGGAGAAAAGATTGAAGTTGTCAAGGACTTCATTCTTCTTGGATCAACTATCAACATTCATGGAAGCAGCAGTCAAGAAATCAAAGGACATATTGCATTAGGCAAATCTGCTGCACAAGACCCTTTTAAAATGTTGAAGAGCAAAGATGTCAGCTTGAGGACTAAGGTGCGCCTGACCCAAGCCATAGTATTTTCAATAACCTCATAAGCATGCAAAAGCTGGACAGTAAATAAGGAAGACTGTAGAAGAATTGATGCATTTGAGTTATGGTGTTGGAGGAGAATACTGAAAGTGCCATGGGCTGCCAAAAGAACCAACAGATCTTGGCAGGGGCCATAATAATAATATGGAATTTTATTAATAAGGAATTAAAATGAATAAATTGAGACATATTAATCAAGGAATTAAAATAAATAAATGAGACATGGGGAAACCTGGGCATAGAAGAATTCATTGTTTTTGCAGAGCAACAATGAATTATTTTTCTTTGGATGGCAAAGCCACAAAGAATTATTTTTATGCACAGACCCCTAGTTAAGGAGCTCTGGTAGCGTAGTGGTTACGAATTGGGCTGCGAACCTAAAGGTCAGCGGTTTGAAACTACCAGCTGCTCCGCTGGAGAAAGATGAGGATTTCTACTCCCGTAAGGATTTACACCCTCAGAAACCCTGTACAGGCTCTCTATGGGTCGGAACCGACTCGACGGCACATAACAACAACAACAACAACAACAACAACAACAACAGAGCCCTAGTTAAATTTTCTCTTGTTGAATCATTCTCCAATTTATTCATGATTTTATTAGTATCCCTTTACTTTGGATTTGACTCTCCTACACTTTAGTATATTTTTATTAAAAGTTAGAAGCCATATACTAGCTACATTTA
Organism: Chrysochloris asiatica; assembly: GCF_000296735.1. NCBI lineage: Eukaryota > Metazoa > Chordata > Mammalia > Afrosoricida > Chrysochloridae > Chrysochloris > Chrysochloris asiatica. The sequence goes on from NW_006408976.1 coordinate 884,528, forward strand.
CACTACTTGTAATCATAGATAGTTTTAATACTTATATTAACAATGTTCTTAAGACTACTAGGAGACAGGATTTGTCAATTGAATTACTACCAGCTTAGGCTTAGTGATTATAAACATTCTTCCTTGTAGCCTTAGTTTAAGGCAATAAAGAATCCCTAAAAGCAACTAGACCATAAATAAGGACTGTGGGTACAAGAATTCCTAAAAACAATTAGACTATAGATAAAGACTATGGGTATATATAGATACTAAATAAAAAGTCTGACTTAGACGTTCTTAAATTAATGATCAGTAAAATAGGGAAATTGTTTTTCATAGCCTCAGTTTTTAAAAAGTTCTGATAGGTGATGTTTTTGTAGGCTATAAACAGATAATGTATGGAAGAAGTTAATGGAGAGTTAATTGCACCTAACAACTAAAATTAACAAGACTCAGTAGATAGAGATTAAGAAATATATGTGAAGGTTAACTTGCTTCTCAGAGAAAAGAATAGATTTATGTATGAACAAATGTTTAAAATGTTTCAAGGCACCAGAATGTCTTGTATGCCTTGAGATAATGTCTCTTTGCTGTAACTTTTCATCTCTGTTGTAAATCTAAGAGTCATAAACCATGAAGAAAGGGCCTCAGAATAGATTGTATTTTGAAGACATTGATTACTATGAATGCAATGTTTTTTGTAACGGTATATAAGGGGGTTGTAGGATAGAATAGGAGAGAAGAAGTGAGGAGGAGTGAAAGAAGTAATGTAGAGAAGAAGAATAAGAAGGAGGAGTGAAGAAGAAGGAAGGTAAGGGAGGTATGTAGAAGGAGTGTAAGAAGGAGTGTAAGGAGTAATGTAGAAGGAGGGGAGTAGTGTAAGGAGGAATGTGGAAGAAGGAAGGTAAAGAAGAAGGAATGTAGAGAAGGAAGGGAGTAGTGGAGAAGGAAAAATAATGGCAGAAGAATAAAGCAGGAGAGGAGAAGGAGAAGGAATAAGTGGAAGGATAATAAAGCATGTAAGAAGAAGAATAGAGAGAAAAAGCAGGAGAGGGAGGAGTAAAGAAATGGAAGGGGATTAAAAAAGCAGGAGGGGAATGGAAACAGGAGCAGGGGAAGGGAGAAAAGAAGCAGAAGAGATGAGCAGGAGAGCAGGGGAGTAAAGAATGAGAGAAGAACAAAGCATGTAATAAGAAGATTTTTTAATTCATTACGATTTATTGATTCCGTGTAATTCTTATCGCTGACTTCGCACCTGCCTTTGGAAAAAACCCTTGAAATAAATTTGCTGGGGCTGGCTCCTGGCAAGATCTGTATTGGAATAAGTGCAACCAGAGTGTGTCTTGGAGGCCAGGCTGGCCAAATTTCATCTCTTATAATCTCGACTTATTATCAAGATGGACCAGTTGCTGGAGAAGGATATCATGTTTGGTAAGGTGGAGGGTCAGAGAAAAAGAGGAAGAGCCCCAGCAAGATGAATTATCAATGTGGCAGCATCAATAGGTCAAGCATGGCAACAATTATGAGTTTGGCCCAGGACCAGCCAGTGTTTTGTTTTGTTGTGCATAGGGTCCCTATGAGTCGGTACCAACCTGATGGCACCTAACAACAACATCAACATCCAAGACTACATTACAGTTAGCTATCATGTCTCCTTGTGCCTTCTTGGGTGTGACGGTTTCCTAGATTTTATTTATGATGTCCCTGACAGTTTTGAGTTGTTCTATTGAGGTATCTTGTAAGAAGCCCCTCTGTTGGAATTTGTCTGATGTTATTGTCATGATTAGAATGGGGCTATAGATTTTTGGGAGGAAGACCACAGGGGCAAAGTGTCATTTCCATCACATAATGTCAAGGGTACATACCATTAACAATCATTACATTGACTTTGTTCTTCTGGCTAAGGTACACTGCAAAGTTACTCTTTTATGATCCCATTTTGAAGAAAGTCACAGTGAGCAATCACCCTTAGGAGTAGTAAATTATGTTCCCTCTCCTTAATTCTTATGCATGGAATATTTATCTCTTCTTCCCGTTTATTTATTCAAGCAATCATTTATTTGGTTCAGTATGGTCTCATAGACATTTATTTTGCATTTTGTATTGTAACCCAGCATTATTTTATTTATCTAGTGCTCAACTTACTCCAGTTTTGGCCATTGAGAGCTCTTTCTTACACTTGGTTCCTGTGTTCCTTTGGCATATCACCATCATATGTTTTTGTTTTATTTTTATCAACTTGTTTACTTTTAATAGATTTTGTTCATTCTACAAATAGAATATAGTCCCATGATTGTGTGAGCATTCTTCATTCTCTTTATAAAAGTAATATACAGTAATGAGCATTGAAAAATATGAAAGTAGCAAGAGAAATCAAGCACAAGTCTGATTCAATCTTGGTTATATGAATGTATTCTCTTAAGGTGTTTTTCATTTTCTTTTCTTTTTATTATTTTGCATACTTTTTTGTAATTGCTTTTTGTCATTTAGCCACACACTAAAATTGACACATAATTATGCTCAGATACTATAATTCTGTGCATTCCATAATTCTGGGCACATAGCAGGCTTTTAATGAGCAGTGACTGAAGGAATTAGCTATTTAGACAGTTTCGATATTGTTGAATCATAAACAGCAATGTGGTAAGTATCTTTGAGACTGAAAGCAATCCAAGCATTTTTACATTATTTTGCATATTTGAGAATTCTAGAAGTTGAGCGGAGTCAAATCACATCAATATTTTAAAACTTTTGATCCATAATTAGAATTTTCAAATGTGGATAAATTGTATGACGCAAACCCACAGGAAGAAAGGGAAAGACATTGCCCAAGCTATGCAAATAAACCAAGGGTCACGACTTGCTGAGAATGTAAAAGAAATCAGCTGATTAATGAGAAATTAGGCTTTTTATAGAAACTGAAAATCTAGTGGAGAGCTTTGCATTGTCCTCATCAGCATACATTCTCACTGCTCTGTAGAGACTGAAGGATGTGAATACAGCAGGTATAATTCAAATTAGCTCAACAAGGGCAAGAATAGCCCATATCCTAGGCAATACTGGTCAACTAATCCTCATACAACTCTCTTAAGTCATCTGAGCAATGGGAGGACCGGGTTCAGTCACTACAGAGAGTGGGCATTGCTCCCCAAGACTCCTGCTTAATTTGATTCCTATGTTATCTCAAACGATTGCTAAAAAATTAACACACACACACAGAGCAACCCAAATCTGTTACTGTCAAGTCGATTCCAACTCATGGAGACCCCTTGTGTTCAGGGCAGAAAGTAATTTTTATGGAAGCAAATTGTCAGACTTTTTCTTATAGAAGCACTGGGTGGATTTGAATAACCAGTCTTGAGGCTAGTAGTAAAGTACTGTTTGTGTCACCTAGGGATCTAAATAATAATGATAATAATAATACAGGAAACATCAGAAGTAGACTCATTCATTTGATAGCAGGTGAGATATTAAAGGAATCAAAAGAGATTTTTTTTTTTTTTTGGTTATCATTTGTCGAAGTTTTAACATTTTTCTCTCAAGGAAAAGACTTCTAACTTGTTTTTGTTTGTTTGTTTGTTTTTTATTACTTGGTATGATAATAATATGTTGTTGCTGTTGCTAAGTGTTATTGAGTAGGTTCCTACTCATAGCAACCCTGTATAAGGTTTCCAAGGAGTGGCTGGTGAGTTTGAACTGCCGACCTTGTGGTTCAAACTGACCTTACAGTCCACTGCTTATCCCACAGCCCCACACCAGGACTTTGTAATTATATAGGAGTGCTTTTTGATTGGTTGGTTGGTTGGTTGGTTTGGTGCGTAGAGGGGTCTTACACTGTCTTTAAACCTTATGGATATTGCTAAATGTTGGTTTGGGGATGTGTCTGGGGGAAAGCATCCTCAAATTCTTTTCTGAGAAAAATCATCCTAGTCTTTACTTCATCCTCTGCTTCACGGCCTCTGTTGTGTCAAAGAAAGGGCCCTTGTTTTTAATATAGAATATGTGTTCCAGACATTTATATAATTTGTATATGTGACTTCATGCTCTAAAGGCATCCTTTTCTACACTATTGATTAATATGGAAAATGTTTTTTATTCTTAGCTGACTTTTTGGAGTTCAGAGTTTAAATTTAATTTTTCATACTCTTTTTTTCTTTTATGTTTCTACCACAGATTGGGCAACTGCACAGAAAATGGTTTGGATATGGCTAAAGCTGTTGACAGATGAAAAACAACTAGTCAAAGAGCTAAATGATAATGTAAAGCACCAGGGAATTTGTGTGCATATTGGCAGGGGTGATGTTTGTGTCTAGGTATTCCTTTGTTGCTTGTTGCCAAATGCTGTTGAGTCAGTTCCAGCTCATGGCGACCCTGTACAGGGTTTCCAAAGAATGGTTGGTGAGTTTGAACCACCAACATTGCAGTTCAAATCACGTTGCGGTCTGGTGCTTATCCTAAATCTCCACACCTAGTATGAAATAATCCCAACTCTTCACACCACCCAGCACAGTACCTAACACACAGTACATGATCCATGAATACCAATTTTGTTACAATATCAGGTTCGCCATTTTAGGCTGTACCTTCCGGGTTCTTCCCTCTCCCCTCTCTTCAATTCCATTTTGTCTGTTTCCCTGCCCTAAGCTACAAGGTGCATAGTTTAAAGGGCAATATGGCTTTTGATAGGCCAGAGCTAAATCACCCCAGCAATGACCACTCCCTTCCTGTTGAACCTATATAAGATCACTCCCTTCCTGTTGATTTTCTCTTCTTCCTCTCTCTTCTCTTCTGCCTCCTGCCTTCTCTCTACGGCAGAGGTCACCTTCCTCACCCTGAATAAAAGTCTCTAGATGGGCCGTCTGGTGTGCGGTATGGTTGATGAGCGATGCCAGGGTTTGTTTTTCCTTTCATTGGTGTCAGAAGTGGGATGGTTGAGGCCCCTGATTTAACATCGGAAGGCCCAGACCCCAATTCTCCCAGCGCTCTAAACCGCTCATTTCAACATGTCCTCCCAGCACCTGCGATCATCTTCCCTGATGCCTTCTCAGCACTCATCACGGGCAGGAGTTAATTCTTAAGCCCTCTGGCTTAGGTAAGTCCCCTTTTGTGGCTGCCCTGGGTATGGAGATTTGGACCCCGGTAACCAGGACATAAAACTCCTCTGGGACACAGACTGGGCACCAGGTTCTTTGCCTCCCATAGTGAGTTTGGAACTCACTGGAACAAGTCCGGGACTTGTCCGTTCAGCCCCCCGCCCGCTGGAGGGACACCTCAGAGTGTGGTGCACCTCTGTTACAGACCCCCTCCTTGTGGCAGGGATGCCTCCACTGGGAGCCTGGGTCCCCATACCTCAGACCGGGTCTGAGGTGCAAGCACTGTCTGAACCTCAAGAGACGTCTTAGGTTCCAGGCACTGTTTGCTGTCTTATTCCTGGTTGCTATGGGTTCCGGGTCCTCCATACCAGCAGACTATTATGAATTTGGAACTCACCGGAACAAGTCCAGGACTTGTCCATTCCACCCCCGCCCAACACCTCCATTGGGAGCTTGGGTCCCCACACCTCAGACTGGGTCTGAGGTGGGAACCTCAAGAGTCCCCTTAGGGTGTTTGCTCCGAAACCTTGAGGACTTAGACCTTGATACGCCTACTCAAACTTGGCCTCAATACAAATTAGACAACCAAAATACCTAGCCGCCCAAAGGCTCATTCAAATCAGGTCCAATCCAAGACCTATATAACTTTGTGAGCGCCAGGGAAAATGGTCAGAGATCCCATATATTCAGGGCTTTTCCTACCTTCAACCTTCTCTTTGTTCCATTGCTTGTCCTCTTGACTCCATCCCCAAATGCACCTCCACCCCTCCAACCCCCCACCCCTGCTTTGGTCCCTCTCTCACCTTCTCCAGGTCCCCAGGAACTCCCCTTACCATCCTCTTCTTCTTCTCCCACCGCTTCCCCTCCATATGCACCTACCCCGCCTTGTACTCATTCCAAATCTCAAAAGTTAATGGACCCTGAGTTTTCTCAGTCCAGTCATATAATAGCATCCTTGTGGGAAGTGGTTGGGGCAGAAGGAATTGTCCGAGTCATACCCCTTTTCCAATGGCAGAGTTAGTTTTAATTCAATCCAGACTTGGGTCTTTTACCTCAAATTCTGTAACTTTCATTAAGCAGTTTCAATTTCTAATGCAGTCTTACCAACTAACTTATCATGATATTTTTGTTGTTTTAACTAACTCTTTAACCCCTGAGGAGGGTAGGCGAGTGCTGGAACAGGCCCGTGCTCATGCAGACCAGGAACACCTCACCAATAACAATCACCCAGCAGGAGCGGAAGCTGTCCCTGACCGGGACCCCGGGTGGAATTATAACACCCAGGCAGGTATTGTCAACCAAAATATGTATATTAATTGTATACTTCATGGGCTGTGCAAGGCAGCCATGAAAGCAGTTATGACAAACTTAATGAAATCATCCAAGACAAGAACGAAAATCCTTCCACATTTCTCCAGAGGCTCACTGATGGCCTGTGGCAATATACTAATCTAGATCCGGACTCTGCCAATGGCCAAGTGTTAATTATGATGCACTTTTTCTGTTAGAGCTACCCTGACATCAAAATAAAACTTAAGAGGGTCCCCTAACCCCTCAAGAAGAGGCTCTCGCCGTTGCGTTTAAAGCCTACAATGGCCGAGATGACGCAAGGGCTGTAAAAAAGTACCAGTTATTAGCTCAGGCCATCAACCCCACCTTGCCACCACATGTAAGTGGGAAACCTGCAAAGCCTCTGGGACCCTGCTTCTAGTGCAACCAGGGTGGACATTGGGCCAAAGAATGCCCAAATCCCAAACCTCCCACCAGGCCCTGCCCCAAATGCAAGCAGAAGAGACATTGGGGTTTTGACTGCCCCTTGGCATCTACCCACCATCTGGTCGCCGCCCCCCCATCCCTTCAAGCAACCTTATTGGTCTAGCGGCAGAAGACCTATGAGGAGGCCCTGGCCTGTCTGGCCCAACGCGGATCACCGCCCAGGAGCCCAGGGTAACTTTCACCGTGGCAGGTAGGATGATCGCCTTTATACTCGATACTGGTGCTAGTTTTTCTGCATTGCAGGAATTCTGGGGACCCACCTCCCTGTGCGGGACCTCTATTGTTGGGACAGAAGGTCAAGAATGACGCCCTTGGCAAACTCCCCTCCTTTTATGCAAAATTGGCAATTTTGAATTTTTACATTCCTTCTTAGTCCTTCCCTCTTGCCCTATACCTTTATTAGGGTGGGACATCTTATCTAAGCTTGGCACCTCCCTCAAGTTTGATTTTCAGGGCCTTTCCAGCACTCCAACATCTTCCTTTTGCCTTTTACTATTGAAGGTTATTGATCCTTCCACCCTACTCCCTGTGCCAGACCAGGAACCGATTCACAATTGCTTAGAAGCCTTAGAAGTTTTCTTGCCACATGACTCACACATCCAGGAAGGACCTCTTTCCTCCCCCGACCTAGTTTGGTATACTGATGGTAGTTCTTTCTCCCAAGATAAAATCAAGTGGGCAGGCTATGCCATTGTATCTGAAAGTGGAGCTTTTCCTACCACAAACAAGCGAGCCTCCACAGTCTCTGCTTTCCTTTTCAAGGAAATTATTCCCCACTTTGGGCTCCCAACTTCCCTCCAGTCAGGCAACGGCCCAGAATTCACTTCCCACATAACTCAAGGACTGGCTAAATTATTGGGAATTTCCTGGCACCTCCTCATCCCCTTTTACCCTCAATCATCAGGGAAGGTGGAGAGAACCAACAGGTCAATCAAAGCTGTTCTTACTAAATTAACCCTAGAACTTCATGCTGACTGGGTCTCGCTTCTCCCCTTAGCCTTGTTATGCCTCAGATCTTTGCCTAAAGCACCTCTCCAAATTTCTCCTTTTGAACAAATGTATGGATGCCCTTTCCTACCTCCAGGACTAAAACCTAAAGCATCTGCCCTTCCACCATCTCTTTTAGTAAGCTGTTTAAATTACTTAAGAACTTTATTATGGCAACATGCTGACTCACTTTTATCCTCACCTTTTCCCTCATTAGCTTGCTCCTACCAATCAGGAGACATAGTCCTAATTGCCCCTCTGAGCCTCCCAAAAGAACCCTTGAAACCCAAGTGGACTGATCCACAACCACCCTTACAACAGTTAAGTTAGAGGGTCTCTTGAGCTGGTTCCATGTCTCAAGGGTTAAACCCTTCCAAGCTCTGCTGGAGGACTCGAACCATCACCCCCTCCTAACTATAACACTCAGCATGGCTTCGGAAAAAGAGGGCAATCCAAGTAGCAGTCCTACCCCTAATGGCAGCACTAGGTATTCGGACAGGCATAGCCACTGGAACTGCAAGCATTTCCCATTAATGGAGGTTTTGCTAGTTGGTTCCATAATCCTCTATTAAATTCCCTGCTTCCCTTTCTAACCCCACTATTGGTTATCCTCACTTTACTGGCAGTTGGCCTTTGTGTTCTTCATTTTGTTCAATTGCAGGTTAGCCACATACCCAAACTTCCCAGCAAGTTGGTACCCAGTTGTTACAAGCTGAAAACCTAAGACTGCGGGACCAACCTTAGTCCAGCTTCTGACCTGGTTACAACACCACCAACAATGACAAAGCCATCGCCGACCATGGTTCAAGCCCAAAGACCAAAAACAGCCTTGTTGCCCCAATACCAGCAGGAAGTAGCTACAGAAAAATGACCCATGAGCATGGATCATAGAGACGGCCATTCATTTTTCTTGTTTAAACAAAGAGGGAGAAACGTTACAATATTAGGTTGGCCATTTTAGGCTGTACCTTCCGGGTTCTTCCCTCTCCCCTCCCTTCAATTCCATTTTGTCTGTTTCCCCACCCTAAGCTACAAGGTGCATAGTTTAAAGGGCAACAATGGCTTTTGATAGGCCAGAGCTAAATCACCCCAGCAATGACCACTCCCTTCCTGTTGAACCTATATAAGACCACTCCCTTCCTGTAGATTTTCTCTTCTTCCTCTCTCTTCTCTTCTGCCTCCTGTCTTCTCTCTCCGGCAGAGGTCACCTTCCTCACCCTGAATAAAAGTCTCTAGACGGGCCGTCTGGTGTGTGGTATGGTTGATGAGCAACGCGGGGGTTTGTTTTCCCTTTCAACTTTATTGAGTGGCTGGATGAACACGATATCTGGTAATTGATTGTTATATATTTCCTGTGTTGCTGTTAGCTGTCTTCAATTTAGAGACCCTATGAACACTGCCTAGCCCTGTACCATTCCCACAATTGACTTGGGATTGGACCATTATGATAGATAGGGTTTACATTGGAATATTTTCAGAAGACTACTGGGCCTTTCTTCCTAGCTCATCTTAGTCTGGAAATTATGCGGAAACCTGTTCAACATCATAGCAGCCCACAAGCCTCCAGTGACAGTTGGTGGTTATGTATGAGGCACACTGGCTGGGAACTAAACTTAGGTCTCCCAGGTGGGAGGCAGGAGTTCTACCATTAAACCACCAATGCCTACCCTCTGCAACAAGGACATGGGAGACCAAATGAAATGGTGATACAATTGGTGATCCTGAAACCATGAGCTTCAAAGGAAAGGATAGAGAAGTGTGTTGAGTGTTGACTGGGAGAGGAAGCTGAGGAGAAATGTTGAGAGAGGAGCTAGTCAGGTATACTATTGGCAGGCCTGGAAAGGCGGGGCCATCTTGAGCTTTTGCAGGCAGCTGAAGGCACTGTAGGACAAGCACATGACTTCTAATTACAAGGTTGGCAGTTCAAATCCATCAGTCACTCCTTAGAAACCCTATTCAGGGTCTCTATGAATCAGAACTGACTCCATGACATTTAACAACCATCAATCAACACAGCAGCCTGATAGCACAGGACACGTGCCAGAGGTTGGCAGCCAGGAGGGTACAGTTCTCCCTTGTTTCTCTTACCTTCCTGGTGGCTGGGCGCATGGCCAACCTGAACACTTGCATGCCCAGTGGCCAATGACAACCCCTCCTGTGCAGTCTCTGCTCTGCCTGGGATTGGGAATCAGGTGTACTACACCCAATTTATTTCTGATGTTGTTGTTAGGTGCTGTTGAGCTGGTTCTGATTCATAACAACCCTATGTACAATAGAATTAAAAACTACCTGATCCTGCTATGTTTAGGCCTACTGCTGCTGCCACTGTTGTTAATCCGTCTTGTTGGAGGTCTTTCTCTTTTTTGCTGATGTTCCACTTTTTCAAGCATGATGTCCTTAAAAGACTATACCCTCCTGATAATATGTCCAAAGAATGAAAGATGAACTCTTCCCATCCTGTCTTCTAAGGAGCTATACTTCTGGCTGTGCTTCTCAAGATAGATTTGTTTGTTCTTCTAACAGTTGATAGTACTTTCAATATTCTTCGCTAACACAATCATTGAAATGCATCTTGTTTTCTATGGGCTTCCTTATACATTGTTCAACTTTCACATGCATATGAGGTAATTAAATATACCATGACTTGGGAGGGGACTGTAACCATAGCAATGAAATGATATATGATAGGATGAATGTAAAACTAATGTTCTCCCATGTAAACTATCACATAATTCACAATAAAACATTTTAAAACAACAACTGATGATCTATTGTGTAAACCTTCACTCAATTCATAATAAAGTTTTCAAAAGAAAAGAAAAAAAAAATACCATGACTTGATTCAGGAACAATTTAGTTCTCAGAATGATATTTTTGCTCTTGAATACTTTAAAGACATCGTTTGAAACAGATTTTCCAAATGTAAAATGTCATTTAATTTCTTGATTGCTGCTTCCATGATTGCTGATTGTGGATCTAAGAGAAAAATAGTCTTTGACAACTTCAATCTTTTTTCCATTAATCAGGATGTTATTTAGTCTTCCAGTTGTGAGGATTTTTGTTTTCTTTACACTGAGGTGCAATACATAATTAAGTCTTTGATCTTCATCAGTGAGTATTTCAAGTCTTATTCACTTCCAGCAAGCAAGTTTGTGTCATCCTTATCACATGTGGTTAATGAGCCTTCTTCCAATCCTGATGCATTGTTCTTATAGCCATGGTTCCAAGATTATTTGCTCAGCATACAGATTGAATAAGTATACTGAGAAGATACAACCCTGATTTTAAACCATTGAATGTCATCTTGTTCTGTTTGAGCAACTTCTTCTTGGTCTGTGTATAGGTCCCTCATAAGCACAATGAAGTGTTCTGGAATTTCCAGTCTTTTCATTGTTGTCCATAGCTCGTCATGATCTACACAGTCAAAAGCTTTTGCATAGTCAATAAAACACAGGTAAACATCTTTCTGGTATTCTCTACTTTTAGCCAAAGATCTATCTGACATCAGCAATGGTATCCCTCATTTTACATCTTGAACCTCTGGCAGTTCCCTGTCAATGTACGGTTGCAGCCATTTTTAAATTACCTTCAGCAAAACTTTACTGATATGTGATATCGATGATATTGTCATGTGATTTCTACATTCTGTTGGGTCACCTGTCTTTGGAACGGACACAAATATGGAACTCTTCTAATCAGTAGCTGTCTTCCAAATTTCTTGGCGTAGATGAGTGAGTGCCTCCAATGCTTCTTCAGTTCGTTAAATGATTTCAAATTGTATTCTGTCAATTTCTGGAGTTTTTTCTTTGCCAGTGCTTTCAGTATACCTTGAACTTCTTCCTTCATTATCATTGGCTCTTGATCATGTGCTACTTCTTGAAATAGTTGAATATCAACCATTTCTTTTTGGTACAGTAACTCTATGTATTCCTTGCATTTTCTCTTGATGCTGTCTGCATCATTCATTATTTTGCCCAAAGAATCCTTTAATATTACAAACGGAGGCTTGAATTTTTCTTCCAGTTCTTTCTGCTTGAGAAATGCTGAGGTTGTTCTTTCCTTTTAGTTTTCTAACTCAGCCTTTGTACATTTCTTTATAATACTTGACTTTGTCTTCTCCATCTGACCTTTGAAATTTCTATGTAACTACGTTACTTCCTTGTTTCTTCCATTTCCTTTTAGCCCCTATATGCTGGAAACTAAGTTAAAGTTAAAGATATCCATTTTGGTCTATTCATTCTTTCTTGTCTTCTTAATGACATCTGCTTTCTTCCTGCATAATGTTCTTGATGTTATCCTATAACTCTTCTGGTCTTTGGTCATTGGCATCTAGTGCACCAGATCTGTTCTTGAGATTGTCTCTAAATTCAGGTGGCATGTGTTTAAGGTTAAATTTTGGCTCTCATGGACTTTTTATTTGCTTCAGCTTCAGCCTGAACTTGCATATGAGCAATTGATGATCTGTTCCACAATCTGTCCCTCACCTGGTTTTGGCTGCTGGTAGGGAGGGTTTTCACCATCTCTTTCCACAGATGTAATCAATTTGATTTCTGCGTATTCCATTTAGTGAGGCCCATGTGCATTGTTATCTTTTATGTTGTTTTAAAAAGGTATTTTTGAGACTTTCATCAGGATGGAGGACTAGGTAGGAATACTACATGAACCCTCTACAATAAAGATGTTGTTGTTGTTAAGTTCCGTAGAGTTGATTCCTACCCATAGCAACCCTGTATAGGATTTCCAAGGAGCAGTTGGTGAATTTGAACCACCAACTTTGCAGTTTAAATGACTTTGCAGTCTGATGCATTAGCTCAAAGTGCCACACTCACAATAAAGATATGAGAACACACAGAGATGAAATTTAGGAAACACTGAACTTCAGAGAAAAGGTTAGATAAGTGAATTGAGTGCTTTCTGGAAGGAGAAGCTGAGCAGGGCTATCGAGAGAAGCGAAGGAGACTGACTTGTGAACAGCAGGCCAGATAAGGCGCAGCCATCTTGTGAACAGCTTGGCCAACAGACGGTGGCCTGGTAGAGCAGATTCACACAGGTCACAGGAAAGGTGTGATTCCTTCTTTTTTTCCATGCTCTCTTGGTGGTCAACTCACACTCACACATCCTCAGCATAGACGCTGTCTCTGGGAGTTCAGAGTCATGTGTTTGGGAGCCAATCCATGTAAGGCAGGGGACTGCTGTGCTGCTTTGGTGCACCTCTTTTGTGCATGAATTCATCAGGGCTCAGTTGCAAACCTACAGAACCTGCAGAGCCACAGGCAAGCATTTAAACAGTCGCTTTGTCCCCAGCTGACCTATGGTCTTAACAGACACTAAAACCAGCTCCATTAAGGGCCTCCATGAACTACTTCTGATTTGAGTGTCCTGAACATAGATAACACCTAGGCCCGTAGGAACTCCATACATGGAGTGACAGGACTTCTGCTGTTACATCCCTGACACACTCACCTTGTGAGCTCCTTGGTTTGCAGGAGCACCCCAGAATTTTCTCCTCTTAGGGTTCAATAGCTGCACTGTTTTGTTATTGTTGCCGTTGTTTTCAAGTTTGGTTTGTTGGTTTCATTGTCTTTGTTTTATCCTTTCTCCTCCTAATTCTTTTGCCATTATCTTGAATTTTATCCTATCTCATTTTGTCTTTTCTTCTTTTTTTGTGTGTTTCTCATTTCTCCTGTCTTTTTTTCCTTTTTTTTTTTTTTTTTTTTTTTAACTACTTTCTCTCTGTCTCCTTTCATCTTCTCTCTCCTTGGTTTTCTAAGTATTTTTTCTATCTCTTCCTTTACTTTCCTCTCTTATTTTTCTCTTCTACAATGCTACTCCCAGACCCTCTTTGTCTTTATACTTATTATATTGTTTTTTTTCCAGCTACTATTTGTTTTTATTTTCCTTTTTTCTTTTCATTGTTGTCTCCTTGTTTATTTATTATGTTTTTTTTTGTGTGTGTTTTCTCTTTCTACCCAATAAGAGATAGCACAGGTGTCCATACAACCAAGCCACAACCATAACCTCTGTAACTCCACCCACTGGGCAAGAGCCAATACAAGTTCCTATACCACATTATCAACAATAAACATCAACCAACACCAGCTAAATCCACCCTAGACTGAGGTGAACGAATGGCAAACAAAAACAGTATACATGCTTCCATTCTCTAACTACACCCACAGGAAACAGTTGGTGAGAGCATAAGAACACATCAACACACTATCATCAACTAAATACAAATATGACAACCCTAAATGTCCTGGAGACCACAGACAATTTTAGCTGATATGAAGAAACAAGAGACAATGATTCAAACAAATGACCAAGATGCAGTCAGAAAACATTTCTGAGGAAGAAAAGGTAACTGAAATAAATGAAAAAGAATTCAAAAGAATGATGTTTAGATACCTTCAAAAGATTGACAGAAAGATCAAAGAAAGCAACGAGAACACAGAAAAAAATAATTTTAGAAGAACTCAGGTAAACACTATGAACAGACAAAATAAATGCAAATTTAAAAACAATTAAAAAAACCTGCAATTAGAAATTCAGAAGGTTAATTCTAAGATTTCAGAAATGGATAATACATTGAAATAGCAAAAGAGTAGATTCAAAACAATAGAAGCCCAACTTAGTGAGTTTGAAGATAAATCTCTAAATACTAGTATGCCAAAAGAATAATCAGACAAAAGAATGAAAAAATCTGAAGGAAACCTAAGAGTTATGTGGGACACCATGAAGAAGAACAACTTACAGGTGATTGGAATTCCAGAACAGGAGGAAAAACACAGAAAAAAATGGTCAAATCATTGATGAAAGAAGAAAAGATAAGTATACAAGAAGCAGAACAAAACCTAAATTATATAGAGCCTCAGTGAAAGTCACCAAGCCATATCATAATCAAACTTTTCAAAACCAAGGATAAGAAAAGAATCCTGAATGCAGCTTAGGGAAAACAAAAAGTTACTTATAAAGGAAAATCAATAAGATTAATCTCTGATGTCTCAGCATAAACCATGCAGGCAAGAAGACAGTGCGATGATATATACAGAGCTCTGAAAGAAAAAAATTGTCAACCAAGAATCATATATGCAACAAAGTTTTCTCTCAAATATAACAGTGGAATTAGGGCACTTCTTGATAAATAAAAAAATTAAAGGAATTTGTAATGACCAGACCAACTTTACAAGAAATATTAAAGGGTGTTCTTAGGACTGAGAACTAAACAACAAGAAACAACAACCTGACAATACCACCTAACACTCAACCCAGATATAAAATTGTTGAAAGTAAAACAAATCTACAAAACTGAAAATAGAGAACTAGAGATGTCAAATTATAATGAGGTTAACTACAAAAAAAAAAAGAGGAAATAGTATAGATACAGAACTTCCAAATTGCAAAGTCAAGTAGATTTGAATCTAAGCAGACTGTTTTAAATATGGAAAACATTTACTAATTTATAGTGTCATCTATAATTTACCCTGAAAATTAATATACCTGTACATCAAAAAAAAGGAAAATCAGAAATTTTAGTAAAAGTTAACAGAAAAGATATAAAAATGAAAAAAAAAAAAAATCCACAAACAAAATGAGCTCAGTGAAGAAAATTGTGTGGAACAAGAAACTAGTACTACCGTAAAATAGCACACAGCAAAAATAGCAATCAACTCATTCCTATCAATAATTACACTGAATGTAAATGGATTAAATGCACTGGTCAAGAGACAGAAAAAGCAGGATGAACAAGAAAACAGGATCCTTCAATATTTGATCCTTAAGCGGCACACACAAAAGATGGAGACAGCCTAAATGTCCATCAACAGAAGAATGTTAAATAAACTTTGGTACATTCACACAATGGAATACTACACAACACTGAAGAATAATGATGAATTTGCAAAACATCAAACAACATGGATGAACCTAGAGGATATTATGCTGAGTGAAATCAGTCAATCACAAAAGGATAAATATTGTTGAACCAATGTTGTAAAAAGTTAAGAAAAGGTTTTCTTAATAAAAGAAACAATCTATGATGGTTACAGGGGATGGGGTATGAAAATTATTCACAGGCTAGAGGGTAGATACATGGTAACATGGGTGACACAGAAGACAATATACAACAAGATGGAGGTTAGCAGAGGAAACATATAATAGTTAAAGTAAATAGTGGTAAATACTAGAGGGGATTGTAATCATTGTAATGAAGCAAAGTATATGATTTACTGAATGTAAAACTTATCTGCTCTGTAAACCTTCACTTAATTTACAGTAGAAAGTTTTTTTTAAAGTTAAAAAGGAATTTGAAGGAATGAATAAGTCATTGGTCTTGCAAAATTCTATCATGTTATCTCCAGGATAGTTTCTTTCACCAATCATAGTTGGAAAATATAGGTATTTTCCAACTATGATTGGTGACTGTGTAAGACTAGTCAGAGGTTCGAGGCCCGCTAGGGCCGAGTGTAACAAATGAGGCCACTGGCAGTTAATGGCAAATTGCTTTCATATTAATATTCAGGTATATATATTAAATTAATACACTGGAGCCTTTGACAATCCACAGATAAATGTGATATTTTCCTAAAGCAGAGACTAAAGGTTGCAAGGTTAAGCCTTTTTCCAAAGGATTAATTAAAAATATCTTAGCTACTTCACAGCTCTTTGTTCCATAGACAAAGAACCCATCCTCCCTAATCCTTTTCCAGGTGCAGCCCATTCACCTGGGCATCTCCTGCAGAACTCTCACCTTCCCCCAACTGGCTCAGGAAGCCAAAGCAGCAGGACTCCGCCCAAGCTTTTGTCTTTATCTCTCACCTTCCCCAAACTATGCTCAGGGGCTATAGATATGTTAATTGGGCCTGAGAATCCAAGTTGCTAGCCTGGGATTCGAACCAGCAAAGCACAATGTAAAGTTACCTTAATGTCTGGAAAAGTACTGATGTTAGCTGTACCTTGCCTAAGTCCCTCCCAGCTTGGTGTGAAGCTCCTCCCCTGAATAAAGCAGAGGCCCGGGCCTCCCCAGGTGTGCATTACGGGTTGGAAGGCATGCAGTAAAGATTGCAGGGCAGTGAGTTGCTGCCTACAGAGGCCACGATGCCTGTAGTCCCAAGCTTGCCTATCAGTGATGTATCCACCCTGGCTTTGGGGTGCCTCTTTGTCTCTCTCTTTCTCTCTTTCTGTGTATTCTTGATATATGTGAATGACTTCAGAAATGAGAAAACATATTGGCATTGCAGAAACCTACCAGTGGCTCATGGAGACAAAGAGGCAATTTTATTTTACTTTTCTCATTTTTTTCCAACCAGTGTACAACTCCAGGGGACCTCCCACTTTCCAGACAGTTGGAGTCACTTGGAGGTTGTGAGTCCCAGGGAGTGAATATATACAACAACCCCACTAAGGCAGGCTCTGATCCAAATCTGCAAAGTCAACTAGGAGAGGTGGTTGAATGGACTATATGGGGTACAGATAAAAAGGGGGTTCTAAAAATAGGAAGGAAAGAAGGCAGGTAATCTGTGTGGGCCTGCTGGATACAGTGTCACCGTTTGACTTTTCCCAGGTGGCTGCGAAGGCAAAAGTCCAGTAGGTGGTGCAGCATACTGCTTATTGGCAGAGAGAAAGCTATTGATATGCATTTTTCATTTTAAAGGTTGTTTCTTTGTTTTTTCCCCCTTATTCTTGCATCTCACGACAGGAGACAGCAACTGTGGACATACAGTAAAGCCATAGCTGTACCCTCTACAGGCCCAACAATTGGGTAAGAGCCAATACCAGCTGCTATACACCAGAACAGTGATTACAACCAATATCAGCTAAATCCACTTTAAATTGCACTATACAAACTGTGAGCAGAGAAGTAATCTCCTGATCACACCCACAAGGAGGAAACTGGTGAGTGCCTAAGAATACTCCAACACACAGACATCAATCACTTAATACAATCACTTAATACAACACCATGATACCTAAAAAGCAGCAGAAATTTTCTGTTCACATGCAGAAACAATACAGAGTAGCTCAAACAAATGAACCAGAGGAAGAATTAGGAAAAACTTTTGAAGGATAGGAGACACTGGAACTACTTGAAAAAGAATTCAGGAGAATGATCATGAGGTACGTCAAATGTTTCACAGAAAGGTTGAGGAAAACAAGGAAGAATTAAAAAAGCACTACAGGAACAATCAAACAAAACAAATACAGCATTGGAGACAAAACAAAACCTGCAAAAAGTAATCCAGAAAATCAATACTAATATATCAGAACTGGACAATACACTGAAAAGGAAAATGAGTAGAACTGAATCAAGGAAGCCAGAATTATCAAGTTTGAAGATAAATCTCTCAGTACTAGTAGGATAGAGAACAGAGAAAAGAATGGAAAAATCTGAAGAAAGTCTAAGATTCATGTGGGACAACATGAAGAGGAATACCCTACAGGTGATCAGAATTCCATAACAGGAAAAGTAAGAAACTCACAGAAATGATAGTCAGTAAGCTATGGGAAAAAATTTCCCTAATGTCATAAATGATGAGATGATAAGTATTCAAGAAGCTGAAGAAAACCCAAACAGGATAAACCCCAAAGGGAAACCACCAAGACATATCATAATCAAACTCTTCAAAATCAAAGACAAGGAAGAATCCTGAAAGCTGTTGGTGGGGAGGGGAGAATGTTACCTACAAAGGAAAACCAATAAGATTAAGTTCTGACTTCTTAGCAGAAACCATGCAGGCAAGAAGGCAATGTGGAAATACATGTAAAACTCTGAAAGAAAACAACTGCAAATCAAGAATTATATACCTAGCAAAACTATCCAGCAAACATGAAAGTGAAATAAACATGTTCAGATAAACATAAATTAAGGAAATATATAAAAACAAAGTCAATTTTACAAAAATAGTAAATACTAAAGGGAGTCTTTTGGACTAAGCAGGACCATCCAGAATTCAATCCAGATTTAGAAGTATTCAAAGTAAAACAAAACTATCAGACTGAAGATAGGTACTTAGAGATACCAATCCATAGTGAAGACAACTACAGAGCAGAAAAAGGGCAAAGTATAGTTGTTGTTGTTGTGCCATTGAGACGGTTCCAACCCATAGCAACCCTGTAGAGGGTTTCCAAGGAGTGACTGGTGAGCTTAAACCACCAACCTTGCAGTTGAACTTTGCAGTTTAGCGCATTAACCCATAGCGCCACTCCAGGACTCCAAAGTCTAGTTACAGAATATCAACTAGCAAGGAAGTCAAATAGATTTCAACATAAAACAGACTCTTTTAAGTTGGTGAAGAATGTAATAAACTGCAGGGCAATTTCATAGAAATGTAACACAATTTCACATCAAATCAAGAAAAGAAAAACCCATGAAAATTTTGTGAACATTAAAACTATGAAGAAATTGACAAGAAAAAGCATAAAAAGAATGAATTCAGCCCAGGAAAAAATTCAGAGCAAAGAAACCAGCAGTACCACAAAAATACACGACAAAATGACTGTACTCAATACATATCTATCGATAATTATGCTGCACATTAATGAATTAAATGCACCAGTCAGAGGCAGAGTAGCAGGATGGATAAGAAAACAGGGTCCTTCAATATGCAGTCTACAAGAGACATACACAGATTAAAAACTAAAAGATGGGGGGGGGGGAATGTATCACACTAATGGCAATAAAAAATGTGCTGGGGTGGCAATATTAATCTCTGATACAATAGACTTTGAAGCAAAACCCAGCATAAGACATTATTTCATGGTTAAATGGTAATTGAACAAGAGGACATAACCGTAATAAATATGTATACTCCCAATGAAAGAGCCTCATAATATATAAATCAGACTCTGACAAAATTAAAGAAACATAACTCTACATTAATAGTTGTTGTTGTTAAATACTGTTGAGTCAGTTCCGACCTATAGCAACCCTGTATAGGGTTTCCAAGGAGTGGTTGGTGAGCTAGAACCATCAAAATTGTGGTTAAAACCGACTTTGCAGCCCAGGGCATTAATACACAGCACCACACCAGGATTCACATTAATAGTAGTAAATAAATTAAAAATTAATTTAATACAACATTGTTAAAAAAGGACAGAACAACCAGCAAGAAACTCAACAAAGACAGAGAGTAATTAAGCAACACAATCAATCAACTAGACCTCATAGTTTCATGCAGAACACTCAACCCAACAGTATAGCATGATGCACATTCTTTTCTAGTGCACAGATTAGGCCAAAAAGCAAGTTTCAATAAATTTAAAAACATCAAAATACTTCAAACTGTCTTCTCAGATCACAATGCTATAAAACTAGTAATCAACAATTAGAAGATCAAGGAAACAAAATTAAATGCATGAAAACTGAATAACACCCTGCTTAAAAACCACTAGGTAATAGAACAAGTAAAAAGTAAAAGAAAAAAATTTCATAAAGCAAATGAGAATGAAAACATACATCATTAGAACACATCAAAAGCAGTGCTTACAGACAACTTATAGCAATAAATACACACATCCAAAGAGAAGAAAGAATCAAAATTCACACATTAACACACCTGTGACAATTAGTAAAACATGAACAAAGTAAGCCTATAGTCACCAGAAGAAAAATAATAAAGATTAGAGCAGAAATAAATGAATTAGAAAACACAAAAACAATAGAAAGAATAAAAAAGACAAGAAGCTGGTTCTTTGAAAGGATTAATAAAATTGACAAACCATTGACAAATCTAACAAAAAAAAAAAAAAGAGGGAGAAGGTGCAAATAACACGCATGTGAAACTATATGGGTGACATCACAATAGAACTAATGGACATAAAAAGAATAGTAACAGAATACTATGAAGATTTATACTCTGATAAACTTGAAAATCTGGGAGAAATGAATAGATATTTAGAAAAACACAACCTACCTAAACTAACACAGAATGAAGTAGAAAACAGACCTATATTATAAAAAGAGAAATTGATCAGGTCATTTAAAAAATCCAAACAACAACAAAAAAACCACAGGCCCAGATGGCTTAACATGTGAATTTTACCAGACATTTAGAGAATAATTGACAATAATTTTACTAAAATGATTTGAAAATAAAAAAGAATGAAAAACTCCCCAATACATTTATGAGGAGAGGAAATTCTTCATACCAAAACCATCAAGGACATCACTAAAGAAGATAACCATAGACCAATATCCCTGATGACATATATGCAAAATTTCCCAACAAATTCCTAGCCTATAGAATTCAACAATAAAAAAATACATAATAACCAAGTGGGATTCATACCAGCGATGTAAGGATGGTTAAAGATTATTAGAAAAATAATCAATACAATCCAACATATAATTTTTTTTTTTTTTTTAAAGAAAAAGAATCACATGATCATACTGATTGGTGCAGAAAAGGCATTTGACAAAATCCAACATCCATTCCTGATGAAAACACTCAACGAAGTAGGTATTGAAGAGAAATTCCTCCTTATAATTGTTGTTGTTGTCAGATGCCATCGAGTTGCAACCGACTCATAGCGACCACATGCACAGCAGAATGAAACAATGTCCGAACCTGGGCCAACCTCACTAC